>NW_026623847.1:186584-188639 GCF_030028575.1 Malurus melanocephalus | reverse complement strand
TGTTTCTTTTTGTTTCATTAGGAGACTGAATTGTATGCCTGAAGTCTGAGCAGATGAAAAGGAGTCCTCAAGGAAGTGAGTGAGGGAGTTTTCCCTTTCAATTCTTTTATTCCCTTTTTTTCCTAAGACTGACTCTTTCTGTAGCCCTGAAAGAGTGGGATTTTGGTGATAATGCACACAATCCTTAGGAGGTTCTGTTGAATCTCTTCAGGGCAAACCAAATACTTGGCCTGGCAGTCTGCTGAGTGCTGAGGAGTGGAGTTGTACTGGGCTGTCAGTGGCAACTTGAAGKAGTGGTGTAGGGGCACAAGGTTTCTGCATATGCTTACTGAAGATTAATGAAGATCCAGGGAATACAAAGAGTTATGAGCCCAAGGCTCTTTCAGAAGGTTGGAAGTGCTCCTTCTTTGAACAGAAACTTTGAGATTCATGGGGGAATGGTAGAGGCTGCTCCCACATTTCATTCTTTCAACATTTTTTTTTTCTCCATGTTCAGAAAAAAATATTATTTTTTATTTAACTTACTCAGATTCTTTTTGCCAGGACGTGAACTACAAATCATGTAGTTTAAAATGGCCACCAAACTAATATATCTGTTCAGTTGATAAAGTTCTGTATACCAAGAGCTTTTTAGAACATGAGGAGCCAGCTCAGCCTCGAACATCGAGGAGGCTGAGACTCCTCTCTACTCTTAGACATGCTCCACACATACTCCTAGGTGAAAGTACCATGAGTAACACAATAGGATGCCAAGTGGACCTTCAGCTCTGAGCAAAGAAACCACTGTGACTTCTTTTGATGCCTGGACAGGTGAGTTTTCTGCTGGGTTCTTTGATTAAGGGATTGCATAGTCCCTGTGAGGACCAGGCTTCTTAAAACTTTAACTGAAAAGAAATASATGGAAATCAGGATAGTATTTCAAGTGTTCCAGTGTACTGGGCAAAGAYTGTGACCCTGGCACAGAGCCCTGCAGAGCTATGGCTGTTTCAACCCCGCTGCCAGTCAACAGGATTGGGAGATCATTGATACTTTTCAAGTCTGAGCCATTAAGGAGGGTTTTTTACATGTAACACTGTGTAATGACCAAAACTGGGCAGTAAATGATGAATACTGCTGGAATTAGGGGGTGTTGAGGKTGTTTTGCTGCCCTCACTTGTGTCTGGGGTGTGGGCTATTGTCCTGACAACTTAAGTTCAAAACCGTCAGATCCATCCATCTCTTCTGGCAACTACAAGTGGGAATTATGTGAACCACTAATTCAGTGGTGAGGTACAATTTCTGAGAGCATAACACAGAATCAGAATGTTTAAAGTAGTTTTGGCTGTGATTTTTGTATTTTACATGTTCCTGGGGAAATGTTCTTTTAGGTTTGCTTTTTACTTGGGAGATTTTTTTTTTTTTTTTACATGCTTAATTTCTTTTAAAAGAAATCTGAATGTTCAGGGTCTATGTTGCCTCCTCGCTGTTGGCTCAGTGCTGATCCCAAATGCCAAGAGCAAAGACATTAAATATTATATTTGCTAAACAAAACTGACACATTCCTACTTTCACACAAGGAAGCAACGGTACTTCCCATGCTCCTGAGAGTTAAAAATGATCCATTTTATTGAGCRATATAATGACAGCACTAGCTGAGCAGAGCAGTAATTATTATCTCTAGGAGACCCAGGAGAACAGTTTTTTAAAAGGAAAAATAGTGTTTTTCATGTATTTCTTTAAATTCTGATATCAGCAGTTCAAGATTTGTCAGGCGGAACTAAAAACAGGAATTGCAGCCAGATGTGTTTCAGGGGACAGATTKTGGAGGCCTTTTGGAGTCAACGGGGTGGGATAGAGCCTGGAGTTTGTCTGTCCATAGCTGCACTACACTGGGAAACCTGGCAGAGCTCATGAAAATCAAGTAAAAGGGACTTTTAACTTGTGTTCAGGCTGTTTGAAGTGGAGGTATGTTCAGGTAGAATCCTTTTTTTTTTTTTTTTTTTTTTTTTTTTTTTTTTTTTTTTTTTTTTTTTTTTTTTTTTTTTTTTTTTTTTTTTTTTTTTTTTTTTTTTTTTT
>NW_026623847.1:156613-186534 GCF_030028575.1 Malurus melanocephalus | reverse complement strand
GATTTTCATGAGCACAGGTGGTCTGATGGCTGTCCACTCTCTGTATGACAATGTGAGATGTGAAAGTTAAGGAAAAGTTTAAAAGAAAAGTTTAGACACTGTAAACTTCTTGAATGTTTGGTTTACATCAGGAGCTATGAAGGTGTGCAAGCTTTGCCTATGAGGACAAATCTTCAATATTTTGTGATGCTGAGTAAGCAACAAATACAGGCAAAATAGTAGCARCCATGAGAGTAGACAAGCCCACTCACCTATTTTCTTGTAATTGTAAACAAACAAAATGAAAAATAGAAGCAATGATCAGGTCAGAAGACTTAAGTTCATCCTTTTTTATCTGAGGTTTTTGTCTTTCTTACTACGTGGTGAGCATCCTCCWCTGACTGTGGAACAGGAGAGCACTTGGCAGAACTCCACTCTTTAATTGCTCCAGGACTGGCTGTGTAATCTTTCTCCATGCTGTTGGATTACAAATGTATTTATTATATAAATGAAYACCAAATTTATGGTATTTTTCTGGGAATRCAGRRTCYYTTTAARAACTTGTGCGAGTAGAATATGACAYAATGAATGAACTTGTAATTATTTTSTCCATAATAACAGCAACAAAAATGCCTAGAAAATCATAATGGTCAGATCTTCACTTATGTAATTGGCCTTTCTGAACGAGTTTTCCCAGAGCTAAGCCAATTCACTGTAAGTCAGTACTTGGCTTGGTATTGGCATGTCCTGTGTTAYTTAGACAAAATTCCTTCCTAAATCCCAGCCAGTTGGCCTTTTACCCATTGCAGTTATTTTTGTCCTTTGTCCCTAAAGTCTTGTCTGAGAGCCAAGTTCCAGGTGTATTCTTGGGTGTCAGCTGCATGTCAGAGCTTAGGGCAGCATTAAACTCCAAACTGGACAAATGGAGCTCTGGCTGCTCCTTTCCCACTATAGAAAATTCTCCTGCCTGRTGACACGATTCCTTCATCCCCTAGATTTACACTTCATTAGAAACCCAAACCTGCTCCCAGGTTTTCAAGAGCTTGTTAGCTCTCAAAGCATCAAGAGTGCTGCCTAATTTGCAAGGGGTTGGCTTGAGGATGGCAGTGTGATGTGAAATTTCTTTTATCCAGSTTTTGAAGTAAGGTAAATAATGTGGCCAGAACTTCAGGAGGAATAAGAAAAAGAAAAAGAAAGCATTGGCATGGAAATACAATTTCAGTTAATGGCAGCAGTGCTAATTTCTGGCAAAACAGGGTTAAGTCAGTATGGATACAATTAATGTCACCATGCCCATGAAACAGAAGTAAGGATAGCTGATGTTTCAGGATAAAGTTCTTCACCAATCMCTGGTTTATTTTATTAGCATCCATAGTGCTGTGTGGTGTGATTACTCCTGATGTCTTGTGACAAGCATAATGAGAAAATGCAGGGCCAAACCCAGAGCTGGCACTGGACCCACATACACAGCTCTGAATTTGGACTGTAATGTAACACATATGAAGGCATAAACCTTTCCTGAAGGAACACAGATTCCACCTCGACCCCTGGCCCTCATTGAGGTTATTACCTATATTCAGATTTATTGGTAAAGCATTGCTGAAACTTTGTCTCCTCTTTTAAAAACTGCCCTGCAAATGATATGTTGAAAAATCAGAGGTTCCCATATTGTCTGAACTGTTCTTTATTGTGTGAATGGCCTGGTTTTGCTGACTAAATGACCAAATGTTTTGCAGCCAGATGGTATTGATTCTTTACAGTTGTGTTCATACATCAGATGTAGATATTGTATTCCACTTCCCATTACATCTGAAAATGACTGAGTCTGATTGCCAATATGGCATCCACATTGAGATGTTTGCTTTGTGAAAACTGGCTGCTGCTCAGAATTATTTTGTATTATTAACTCCTGTACATYGCCCCTGCTGTTTGATCAGCCTGTTTCTCTTTGTTCTAAGCCATATGTGTTTTCAAAACTAATACTTATACACCTTTCAAGGCCTTTGATTGTCATACAAAAGACGATAAATCTCTAGGGGATCTAACTATATCCTGGAGCATACAACCTAATGAGAAAAATAAGTTTGGAACACCAAAGCAGGGTGTTCTGATATTCTATCTCCTAGCTTTCAAATTCAAACAAAAAAAAAAGAAAAAAAAAAAAGGATCTGCTGTGATGAAGCATTAGCTGCGTGAATAGCAAGTCTAACTTTTATATTCCCAATAGACACTGTATTTAATAAGGGCACTGCCATTGCTTCTGGATTTCTCATCAGTTCCCTGTACACTTTCTATAAATGGTAAATATTCCACTCTGTGAGAGCAGAAAGAATGTTGTTTTGGGGGCTTTTTTTGAGTTTTTAAATTTTTTTTTTCTTTTTAAGATTCTCAAAAGCTTTTTGACTGCTATCTCTGTAGAAGAATTAGGAGGAAGGAACAATTATTTTCAAGTAATAAATAAGTACTTTTGCACAACAGTGAATATAGCCCAGATTCTTTTGAACCCTGCCATATCTATGATGTAGGGAATGACTTAAGGGGAGAAAAGGGGAGAAAGCTGTTGTGACCTGAAAAATTGCTGTTTTCTCCCTTCCCTAAGTCTCCAGCCTATCTGGAAATGAAGATGGCAGTGTATCTCTTTTACACTTGCACTTGTGCTGCCTGAGTCCCCAAACATCATCTGATGGCTGCAAACGAGCAAAAATCTTCTTCCATGAGTCTGGGGAAGAACCTCAAGCGTAAAGGCACAGCCATAGGAGCAACAAGGTGAGAACACCACCACCAAAAATACAGCATCAAAGATAAATTTGTTCTGTCGTTGCCTGGGGAGGAGAGTGTATGTCTAGGAGGATGCAATAAGTTGGATCTTTCTGTGGCATCAGAAAAATGCTTTGCTTTGGCCACAGAAAAAAAAGTTGAGAGCCTTGCTCCTGTTCACAGTGGAGGTGCTTCAACTTGCTGTACTTCATTGGTTTTTAATGCTAATCCCCAAAATGAAACACTGAGTGGTGCCTCTGTTGGGAAGGGGACAGTTGAACACTGGTGAGGAAAAATTGCCCTATTCATGTTCAAACTGACTGTAAGAGCTGTCCTTTCCTGAAAGGAGATGGATGTTTCTTTTTGCTATTTTGGATGGTTTTGTTGGGTTTTGATTTTTTTTTTTTAGGCAGCTAATGTAGTTTTATGATGGCACAGATTTGTTGGGTTCAGYAACTTGATATCAACTAGACATGATAAATATTCAAAATTTCATGAAGAATGCATAGAAGAAGCTTAGACTTGACTTTTTTTCTGTAAACTTATGGAATGACAGACTCTCTGTGTGAGTACTACAGCTTTCTTAAAAAAATGTGAWTTAAAACTTGACCAATAAGGTGCAATTTTCTTGTTCATTGTGAACCAATAAAAAGTACTTCTTAATGCAGATCAGGTATACATTTTAAATCTGATACTGATAAAAGGTTTTCCTGGCCCAGGTGAAAAATAATTTTGGTGATGCATTTGTGTGCAAGCTGTTACAGAAGATGTTTTTCATTTAGAAACTCTTTCTGCACAARGGATTTTGTAACAGAGCAATAAAACAATCATGCCCATCCATCTTGAGCCAGAAAATCATATATAATTTTTGTTGGTGGAAATGCTTTAAACCCCCATCTTAAAAACAGTTTGGTGATCTGAGTGATCTCATTCTCTGGATGAGAAGCAGTGAACCTCGGTTACTCCTACATGGGCAGATACCAGGCTGGGAAATAAATAACTTCTAGGTACTCTTAGTGCCTAATACACTACAGGAGGACCTTCTGTCCTTCAATATATTTATCCTCACCTCACCCCTCTGAAGGGACATATCCTCAGTTGTGCAATTGGGGTTATGTTTCAGAAAAGCCAAGTGACACACAGTTGAGTAACAAGTCTTTATGGGAAATGCCAGTTAAACCTGAGCTACCTTTGCCCTCAGACCTGTCCAAAACACTTGAGATCAAAACCCAAAACTGATTAAAAGATAACAGGACAGTACTCAGCATCTTTGGCATTAAGAARCTTTTGCTATGCCCTGTGGTTGCAAAAATATGTTAACTGAATAGTTACATTAGAGAAGAGATTACTCCCTGATTTAAGAAACGCAGGGAATGCTTCTGCCAGATCCCTTTTTTCCAGCCATAATCAAATTCCTTTCTTTACTGTTTTTTTGCAACCCCACTAATTGAGATCGCCCAAAATGTTACCATGAGCTGAAGTCAGTGTCAATTAAAAATCCCATTTATATYCCCTATGAAAACACATGGCCTTCAAAAGCGTTTGATTTTCATTGGACCTTCTCATCTGTTTGTCGTTTAAAGTTCAGGCCATTTTCCATATTTCTATCAAATGCTGCCTCATGTGGAAGTCTGGCAAATGAGCTTGCAAAGTAACTTATTTGAAGTTATAAATAATCTAATACTTGCCTGAAGTTGACCTCTCTGTACAATAATATACAAATTAATGTCTGAAGCTGAGGGACACACAGTGCTATAGTAGTGCCTCGATGGTTAAAGGCAGGGTTGCACTTGTACACTTTGAGCATTTGTGGTTATTCCCACTGGTGCAGATCAATCCTTGAGGTAGGAAGGGTTTGGAGGAGGAAGCAGGGCAGAGTTTGTAATATTGGCAGCTCTTCTAGGCACGAGAATTGACTCTGATGTCACTCCCAAGTGCCCTCTTGCTTATTTATTTAAAAACCCCTGGTGAGTAGATAAATGCTTTTTTTTTTTTGCTGTGATTGCTTTTTTGCTGTCACATTTGTTCCTTCAGTGTCCGTTCACATTAAACTGTGGTGTATCCTATGTTTCCTATTATGATAGAGAAATATTTGGGAATCTGCTGGTTCTTGGGTGGTTGGAGGATGGACAGGGGCCCAGTAGGATGCTGGGGCCATGCCTACGACTTCAGAATAATTTTGGAGGGATTCAGCTGTCAAGGTGCTRTTCATCCAGTGARTTATCAGGCACAGACAAATCCTTGTATTTTTTTTTTCAGTTTTTGGGGTGGACAGATTGGATCAACCTCAGCCATTCTGCATCCCTGTAACAAGGCAATCCATGGATGATTTATGCTTCCCTGCCACTCAAGTCTACCAAGGGATCACATTTCATCAGCAGTATGGGCAGATGTTCTTGAAATTGGGGTAGAGCTTCAAAGTGCTTCTCAATAAGTGCTGGACATTAGCAATAAGATAATAGGAGCCCTTTGGATGTCAGGTCACTTCCAGAACTGAAGATACCAAAGATGTAACAAATAGGAGTGTTTGAGTGGAAAGATGCTGCTCATTTTTCAACAGAGTTGCAAAATCTTGCTCCTGAAATMGTTGCCTGTGAATGCTTATCATTGTGACACACTAGACTTGGTTGAGCTCCTTTTGCTCTTGGGCACCTGTCTCACGCTGATTACATTTTTTAACATATTAGTTAAAGGACCTAAGCAATTTTGGAGGTTATTGGCACCTGAAATTAAAGGGTATTGTTATCTCCTCTCTTAGAAAGAGAGGACTCCACTAACACGAGGCACTTGAGCAGAGTTTTCTTTTTTCTTCCCTTCTAATCAACTTCAGATATAAAGTACTGTCAGTGAATGACCATACCTGCTAATTAAACTGAGACTCGAATGACCAGGGTAGCACTTCAGTTATCATTATTGCTTCCACTTGATGGATTACATTTCAAGTTATTTTAGAGACTTTCCTAAAGGAAATCACATTAGTGGAACCTTGATCTTACCAATGTGTGTCCTTTTATTAATTCAAATAGGTGCCCACACAGAGTTCAGCAAACCTTTCACTTATGTTTTTTTTTTAATTTTTTTTTTTTTTCACACAACAAGCATTTGGAGGAGTAGGAGCAAATCCATAAGGTCAAGGAGGTCAAATGCCATTGTCCTGGTTCCCAGGAGCAGACACCAATGTTTTTATATGCTAAGGGAACCAGAGTCTATTCACATCAAGAAAAACGTCCTCTCCTGTTGTGAGGATTCTTTTTTATTTATATTTCTTAAAACTAAGTAGGTTTTATTAGATAATATTTTTRGGGAGAAGATCTATGCATGTAATTCAGTATTTGATGTTGTGCATGACTGATTAGTATATTTTCTAAATTTGTATAGGCAAACACATTGTTTTATATTTGGAAAGGCTAACATGAAGAATTTACACACTTATTCATATCCCCAAAATACAAAAAATATTTAAGTGGATATTTACAAATATGACATCTATGTTTTGGTTAATTGTTTTCACATTATTCTCTGAAATAATGAAGATTAGATGTTAATTGACGTTCCTTAAATTTAAGTGTAATCCCATAATCTCCAAAACTGGAATTTTATAAAATAGCAGCACATATCACAAGTTTTACAAAAATAAACACTAGAATTGACAACAATTTTTTTTTTAATTCAGTGGGAATATTTTAAAGCCCCACTTTTGTAGCAGAGATAAGTCACAAATAGGTAGATGAGCAGACAGAGAAGTTGCTCAGCTCTTGTCAACCACCTGCTATTCTGGGAATCCTGGCTGATAAACACAGCCATCCCCATCTGTAAACGGGGAGTTATAATTAATTACCCATGACATTGATAAATTTTTTTTTTAGGATCTTCTCTTAATCCAGAGGTACATCTGCAGCAAGTCCTCCATTCACTCTTCCAGAAGAGTCTATTTATGGACTCAGATTCACAGTTTTATGTTTTATTTCAAGAAAGAATGGTTCACAGGAAAATGTGAGCTGTAGCTTTGTGCCTGTACTGGGCTTTGTCAGACATTTCGTAAGAGGTTTGCTCATRTTGGCCTCCTGCTCCTGGCTTTTTAAATCATTCTTTGTATTATGTTTCCAGTGCATGTAGATAATTGAATTTAACATTTTTCTAAATGCCAACATGCAGGAAGGCTGACCTTATAAGATCACAATTAGAATTATTTATATACTGTAAAAATTTAACTGATTTGGGATTACTGGAAAATGGGAGGTTTTAATTATTTTTTTAAAKMATTTGTTTTGCTGGAATTGAATTAAGTGAAAGCCTTAATTATTTTTCAACTTTTGCCATACGCTAACCTTCTCCCACTTGATCATGCCATTGCTTTAACTATATGTAAAGTTCCCTTTGGCAGCAATGGTTATCCTCTTTATTGCTTTGTTTCAATGGGCTGTTATTCCAAAGCCTCAAAGTTCTAATAAATTATGTTAACAGGCTTAGAAACTTGTGTGAATAATATCTTCAGGTTACTGAAGCTAATGTAGACATCCATGAAATAAACAGAGCTCCCATCCCTGTTGTACCATTTATACTGTTAACCACTGCAGCCTGGCTTGCCTGGCAGATAAATGTGATCATTGATGAGCAATTTGGAAACAGTTTTATGGAGATCTGGGCTTGATGTAGCTGGCTGTTGGGGCAGAGTAGGAGCCTATTTTCTGAAGGTCAGAGTGTGTCATGGGGGGATGAGCTCACACTGGAGAGGGAAACACGATTTTAATGAATGYATTTTGGTGGTGTGGTGAAGAGAGGAGGCCAAAGCTCTTCTCTGGTTTGATGACACTTGACCACAGATATTTTGATGCCTGAAGGCTGTTCACAGGCACTTTATTTATTTCTATATCTATATATCTATATATAAGGCTGCTCAGTCTGAATTTTAAAAAAAAAGGCAACATTTTGATTGAACACAGTACAGTGGACATACTTCTGTGCTTTAATGTGTGTTCCAATATATGCAACAAATGYATGAGAAAAACAAAGAAAAAAAACCCTCCAGGCTACTCCAGAAATTTAAACCCATATAAGTAGTATGGAAGCTTGCCTTGGCTGCTCTGCACAGAAATGGAAAGGACAAAATGGAAAGGACAGGTTTAATGCCACGCTCAGTACTGTAGGAGATTAGTACTGAAATGAGATCAGCCTGTCTTAGCTTCAGTTTTGGATCAAGCCTAGCCTCAGCTGTGGACCTCCAGAAGCTCAGGAAAATYCTGTTATTGAGACATTTAAATATCATRMMACATGCATGGTACAAGCACCTAGAATGGAGATGAAGATAAGGTGTTAATTATTTAAAGACKGGGTGAGTCTGTCTAGTCTCTGTATAGTCTCTCCCTCTCAAAGGTGAGTTAGCAACAGCATTTACAGCAACAGCAGAGATTCTCCTTAGCCATGCAAATGCCTAACCCTGCTTTCAGCCTCACCAAACTCTTGACCTTTTTTAAATCCCATGACAATAAGATTTTAATACAATTCTAGGTTGTTTAGAAAAAAWTAGTCCTTTTCAGGTTTGAATTTTTCAGTTTTTAATTTTTTTTTTCTCTTTAAATGTTATAATCTGTCTCCTTGACTGTGGGTTAGAAGGACTGAAACGTCAGATTTTTTCACAATATTAGGCTTTTGTAGTTATTCTTCCCCTTCTAGCATCACCTTCTGAGGATTTTTGGGCACTGTTTAGCATTGTTACTGGGAGATGGGTAGATGTCTGCATGAGYCATAGTCCAGCCTCTTTTGAGGAGCTATTTTCTGTGACAGAAACCATTGGGTTGTACCTTTTTTCACAACAGTGCTGTGCAAGCTTCATGCTTGAAGTTTGAACTCAGCCTTCTGAGTGGCTTGTCAGGCTGGCCAGTTTGGATGTTTAAATCCAAACACCTATCCTACATCTCAGGACATTTTTAGCATTTGACAATTCATCTGTGAGTAGGGTGGACAAAACTGAAATATTGTGGCAGTGTAATTCAGAATAAATCATTTCAGTCCACTGTGTTCTGCAGCAGGCAGGAATGCTTCCACTTACCTGAACAGAAGAAATGGGACAACTGGGCTGGACACAAAACTTAGAGAGTAATGCCAGTAATGAGCCTGACTTCTCTGAAACCAGATCCTGCCCTGACCCTGATTAATTACTCAGGAGTTGTTCCCGCAGCCGAATTCCTGCTGTCAGTGTGTCCAGGGCTGCCARTGAAAATAGAGCAGTTGTAATCCCTGTGAATTATCCCTGTGCCTGGATGTAGTGTCCTATCAAATAATTATCATGTGATAGGGCTCCTAGTGCTTTCCAGCTTCTCTGATTCCCCTGATGAAATATTAATATGCTTTCATCGTTTGAGGTTATTATTCTTGTATGCTGTACTTTGGGCATATCTTTCTCTGCAGCCATCATGTACTTTATAGAGCCAAAATATCYCAYATAGAGAGATCTTTATATCTTCCARGACAGCCTTATAATGAATGGCCTTAGTTGAATCATTGTAAATAATCAACAGCTCCTTAAATACTCCAATACAGGTTGAAATAAGCATAATGCAGTATGAAGCACACAGCTTTTCCTAGAAAAATTGCTTGTTTCATGTCCAAGTTAGTAAGCAGAGCTGGGGATCTGCTGGCTTGTGTGTTAACTTTCCATGAACAGCTGTCCCATSCCAGGGTGGGAGAACTGAGACACATCCTTTGGATAAGCAAAGAAAGCAAACAGATTTGCTTAAATGATGCAGTTTTGATAGCCAGCAAGATATGTATTTTTAAGCCCTGTTCCAGGATTTTACAAAATCTCAGATTCTTGTCTTTTCCAAAATTTTCTGAAGTTCCTTCAGAGGAATGAAGCAGAGTTATTTGATTCTATTCTCATGCTTGGGCTTAAGAAGTCCACACTTCCAAGTTTTCTTCCTTAACAGGGCAAGACATGTACATTAAAAAAAAAAAAGTTAGTTTTGGATAATCATCTGCTTTCAAGAGCTTGAAATGAGAGTGCAGAACAAAACAAAACACAAGTGAGAAACACTGCAAGCGGAACTTCCAGGCTGGCAGTATTTTTTGTGAATGAATGAATGAATCAATCCAGGCTTTTCTCAGCATGGGATTCGCTCATGATAGTGATTTCTTGCACATAGGTATTTGGCTGTGCAGGTTTTATTTCTTGCCAGCTTTTCTGGAAAGCAYATTAGCTGCCTTGATGTCTGAAATTCCCTGAGGAGTACCCAAAGAGAGCTCTTAAAGTGGCACTGTTTTGCTAATTAGTAAGGCCAACTGTTGTCTGGCTGAATTGTCTGCATTAACAACGGGCTGCCTCTGCCTCCTCTCTCCAGTTTTAATTCTAATGCTAACAGAGCACACTGTGATTATGCTAATATTTCTGGCTTTCCTACATAAGGACATATGTGAGGTGTGCTGCATTTTCTAATTGTTTCATTCTGCTCATCCCTGTACAATATTCATAGGTCTTAGATGGAGAGCAAAGGAGAAATGACAGCTTTAGCTGTCGTTTAATTGTTGCTGTTTAGCTTGGTTACTCATTAAATGGTAGTTGAGCACCTCACCGTTTGGATTGCATGGAGAAGACAACCACATTGGTGAGGGACTGAGGTACACAGAGTGTCAAGTGGCTTGTTTGGGGTTAGCACAAAAAAATTTAATGCAGAGAACTCAGTGAGCAGCTCTAAGGTGCCAGTTAAGAGCCCATTGCAGTGGCTTTTTTCTCCTGGCTGAGAAGGTGCCAAGAGGGTTGTCAGTAAAACCATCTTTTGTGAGGGTGGAGGACAAATTTCTTTCTGAGAAAGCGTCGCTGTGGTTGAATTTCACAAGAGAAAAAAAAAAGTAGCTCCTCCTTCCAAAGTAGCAAAACCAAAAAACAGGCTCGCTGTGGCAGAAATCTGGCTGAGACATGGACTTGGTCCTTTTTATTAATTTTTTCCTCTTCAGTAAATGGTGAACTCTTCTTCTTCTTTTTTTTTTTTTTTTTTTTTTTTTTTTTTTTTTTTTTTTTTTTTTCTTTATTGCTGAGAACCCAAGTGTTGCTGCCCCTGCCAGTGGCCCATCATACAGTTTTATAAGTCACCTTGAGATCTGATGATTAAAATGAACATCAAATTTGCATGATTAAGCATTATTGAGARTACTGTGGAATTCCTTTCTTGATGATAAAATTTTGTATATAATTTCTTTTGGGCTGAYATCCATAAATAGTGTTTGTCCTGACACAAAATTAATACTAATCTTTATGGCATTGAGATCCAGCAGGGCAACCAAAATTACAGCTTTGGCATTGCAGCTGAATTCTGTTGTTTTCCTGGCAGTTTAAACCAGATTGTTAGCAAAATAGCTGTTTGTTACRGGTTTTATGTGTAAGTTGCTTTTTTATTTCTTAATGTTAGCTAAGGACATAMAAATGAGAAGCCAAAATATAGGTATTTATTTGATTGACAGTAATGGCTCTGAGAGAAGCCATTTAAATATTATTTACATATTATTTGAAGCCATAATAAGMGATCATGTCAATCCATAGCACACCATTGTTATTAAAGGAGTCTCTGACAGTGTAACTCATAATGGTGTTATGCAAATCAAGCACATTAAAAAAAACTTTTGTAAGAACATTACTGTACAAGCAAGGGAGCAAAGTTTTCAACATCAGCCACTCTGTCATTTTAAATTTWAAATGCACAGTCTGTATGTGTGGCTAATGTGTCTGCAAGCTCTCTAATAAGGGCCAGACTCAGCAAATGCTGAATGTGTAAGTCCTTCCTGATTTAAACAAATGTTTCAGCATGTAGGACTTTACTAATGTTACCTTATTAAACTCAAACCAACTACTACCCTTGTGGAATGGATAGAAAATGAAAATATATTTTCTCCCTGAAAAACTTTGTCTCTTAGAACAGACTTTGGATGTTGAGGTTGGTAGGGCTTGGATGAAAAGGGGGATACGACGTGGTTTAACAAAGAAATGCTGGAAGCTTTGAGCATYTGAAATGGTGGCAAATGGCATTTTTCTGTAAATGGCCTCTGAGTATGTAGTTCTACAGCAGTAAATGCTCACAGCTGAGTGATTAGTTTGGCTGGCCATWTGGTTTTGGAGGAAATTATTGTGCTCCAAGGCAGGTGCTCAGCTTCCTCACCAAGATATAGAGTATTAGAGTGGTGTTGTCTAAGCTCTTTTGTAAATAGATCTAAATACAGCTGCTACAGGACTATGAACCCCCTTTCCATGTGCAGAACACTCAAAAGTCACCTGACTGACCAAACACACAGCTCACAGCAGTATTATTTATCAAAGTTAAAAAGGGTGGGTGGATACTATTCCTGAGAATGGGATGAGAATGAGGCCTCCCAAACATGAAGTGCAACCAGCGCTGCTCTTCTGGGTAAAAACATCAGTGGAAAAGGAAAAATGAAGTTAAGTTGCTGTGCAAATGTCTCCATTTAGTCATTGGAATACATGGCATGGCTGTCCAACATGCACAATCTGGGGAATGAAACCCCCTTTCTGAAAAATCTCTGGGTGGTACTAGAGACACCTTGAAGGAAAAGTGGATTTGCTTTTCAGAGRTCTTCTCCTAAGGGGCAGAGTAAACTTTTTCTTGCAGATATTCCCATCAGTGTCTGAGCAGCAAAGGACTGAGTCCCTCCAGAGGCTCAGGAGCTATTCCAGCCATTCTTTTCCCTGTATAATGGGACCATTAAAGGTTTCATGGGAGCCCACAACATCCTCTYGTAGTATGTCACTTGAAAAAATTACCACAGTCATAAAATTGTCATTTAAGGTTTCCTTTGAGTCTGAGAAAATACACTCTCTCTGTCTGCCAGGCCTATTCCAAGTTTGTTTTTTGTTCATTTTGTGATTTGGGATTGCTTGGCAGAGATGTACCTCCCTATTTCTGCCACTGTTTCCCCTTCTTTTTTATGAGCACATATTCAAACACATGTGTATATGACTGCTGAAAAAAGTGAACAGCTTTACTGGCTTAGCCAACATGCTGTCAGCACTGTTTGAAGCCAAACTTGCCTAGATTTTTTTTTTTTTTGGCTGTGTAGATTCCTGAAATATTGAAGAAAGCAAATCTGAGAGTGTATTTTCACCAAGCGAGGCTGCATTCTTTTATTACAGCAATCCCACCAGGTTTGGCGTGGATAGGATGGGTTTATAGAGGGTTTCCTGACACCAAAAGGGCTGCCAAAAGGGTGGCTTTGGGTGTCAAACAAGATCTGGACAAAGCTACTGTCAACTGCACATCCTGCAGGGCACTGATACAATGAGGAGACTGCAGGTTTGATATGGGCACCTTCTGTTGCCTTAAACTGACTCTAAATGTTCATTTCTCAGGTTAAATTCCTGTGCCTTGGGGAGCCTGCAATCACCAATGTTGGTGATGGAGATCATGCATACTCTGGATTTTGTGAGTGTTTGAGTTTAAAATACACCTGGTTTTGTTTTGCTCTCAAATGAAGCTTGGCTGCCTAGGAGCAAACTGCAATCAAAATGCATTGTGAATAAAAAGACACCTCTTCCAAAAAATACCACCCAAGCCCCTACAAAACCAATCCCAAGCACAAACCCCTTATTGGACACTGCATTTGAATTTCTTCCTGCCCTTATGACCTCATTTGATTTCCAAAAGCTTTGGATTCCCATCAAGGCAGTTTGCAGARCATTAATACTCAAATAAATGCAACAGGCATTTGCTGCTGTGAACTAATGGCAGGACACTTGGAAGTGCTGCATTTCAGATAACAGTGGCAGTTTCAGAAAGGCAWACAAACTGGTTTAATCAAATGTTACATTTTAAGAAATTCCTGACCATTGGGAAGGAGATTRCATAGGAGAATTGAAAAGATTGGGAGTTTCTGGCTTTATTTCTGCGCTGCTGATAAGCAGTAATTTTTGCAGAAGGGGGAGAAGTAATCCTCTGCAATAAAACCATTTTCATAATACCWTGGGAATGAGTTATTGCTTGAGGTGAGGCACAGTTTCTAATGGCTGCCTAAGCTTTCATCTCCATCTTTCATGGGCTAGTCAGACATTTTTATAGTGCTGACACAAAAAGAGAGCATTTATGTTGCTTCCATTCTCCATCTGTCAACAGTTAGGTTAAAGTGCCACTAYAGGAATACTTTTCATCTGATTTCCATTCCAATGTGGTTCATCAATATATGGTATTTGAGCTCTCAGGGTCCTAATCAGGTATTTTTTATGCACCATTAATGGTTAGCAAATAGAAAACAAAAGTCTGTCTCTTTAATCTGAAGAGGGTGGTATTTGCTTTTTATTCGGAATTTTTCTGATGCACGTCCTGTACAGTTTTTTGGTCAAGAGATGGTTTTCAGTAAATAGTGTGAAAAGTCAAATTATGTTGGGCTGAAGAGGAAGTGGACTTCCATTTGTGTTGTATGAGATATATTCATGAACACCAATAATTGATTAACATTTGGGCATCAGGTACAAGCAAAAATGTAGAGGGGAAGCAGTGTAATAATCCCTGTTTTACTTATAATTCCTTTCAGCCAATGAACCTAGTTTTATTAGTGGCAGAGACCACAAGAAGATTATTTAGTGGAGAAATTTGGAGACCTTAATGAAAAAAACTTACTGTCTTATTCTGTGCTTAGTGCAGTTGTAAGGTTGGACAAGGTAGATGTGTTGGCAACAAACTAAAGCAGACTATAAGGTGCACAGATTTCCTCTTCCTATCTGTTGGAAACTCTCATTTTTTTTAGTATCTAGAGAAAGGCAGCTATAACAGAAAGTCAAACTACAAGAGCAACACTTATTGCCTGTATTTTTGAGACATGTTTTCTGGACTTATATCTAGGGTTATTCTTGTGAATTCAGTTGCTGGATTTTTGTTTAGTTGGAGTCGGGATTTTTTTTTTTTTTTTTTTAAATTTTTTTTTTTAAGTTTTTTTTTTTTTTTCCCTGGTTGGACTTTACCTTTCTTGTAGAATAGCACCCAAACCCAAGTACCCTGAAATACAGCTTCTTTTGCTGATGGTGAGGAGAATAAAAAAGGTATTACAGACCACCTCAGTGTATCTGTTACACAAGACAATATGTTGCAAAAAATCCTCTCTATGCTGAGAAAGAGTTGGATGGGAGACGACAAACTTATTTTAAATTACAAAAAGAAAAAAAAAACCCAAAAAAAACCAAACCAAGGAAAAAAAATCAAAGAAAGGAAAAAAAAAATTAAGACACTGAGGAGAGGGAAAACAATCTGTTTTTAACAGGATTTTCTTCCAAGTACCCTTGTCCCTTGGGTATGCAATATTCACTTAGAGTAAATTTCTTCCAGCTTTCTCTCAGATTTTGAGAGCCTCATTTTTCTCCAGTTAATATAGTGCAGCTCATATACTCTATTTTATGGGTGACTGGCTTCCAGAGGAATGTAGGTGTGAAAGACCACACAACCATGAATCTGAGTTATATGGAGCAATCACTACAGGCAAAAAGGAGTGTTTAGTCCTTTCCTGTCACAGTCAGATGAGGCTCTCACACTGTGAGAGGGATTGTAAAGAWCCAAAGGAGATATTAGTTGATTTTGTTTCAAGTTGTTTTCAGTTCATTGGCTGAGATTCCTGGCTTCTGGAAACTTTACATCAGGTTTTGATGCTGCTGGCTACTGGAGTGGGTATTACACACTCTCACTCCAAAGCTTGAGCTCCATCATTAACTTGTTAATTGTGGTCCATGTATGTGCAGATGTAAAGTACCATGCCCTGGCTTCACATAAACAAAAGGCTTTTTTTTTTTTTTATCTCAACAAAGTGCATTTTGTTGCATTTTTTGCTGTCAGAGTCTGTGTATTTATTTAATTAGCACTGTCCAGCTGATGCATGTGATTCTTTTTCTGAGCTCTTACACAATTGAGATAYAGGCCTGAATTTTCACAGAATTAAGAGATCAAATCCAAAGTTGCTTAGGCTGTTTGTTGTGTCCAAGGCTTTAACTGCCTTTGCACTGTGATAGAGTGATGCAAAGGATCAAAATGTCTTAAAAATGCATTTATTTGGAAGTTTAAGATGTTTAAGTTGTGCATATTTTTGCAGGGCTCATCTTACAACYTTTTCATGCAGCTGGGAGCCTTCTGTTCCCTCAGCCAATCTTTCATTGTTCCCACTAGGCAGGACCAGAGTGCTATTAGAAACAGGAACAAAAAAGATGAATTTTATGCCTGTTTTATTCATATCTACAGCTTTCTGTCTCTTAGTTGTGCTTCTTCAGTCCTCTYCTCATATTGTTGTCCACCCTCTGTTACCTCCCCCAATGATGATTAATGGAATGCTCTACACTTTTCTCCGAACTCTTAGTTTTTCCTCTTAGTTCCTGATTATTTTAATTCTGCCAGACCCTTTTTCATATCCTTTCCTCGTCTGCCTCTAATCTACATTATATCATTTCTCCTACTCCGATCCCTCATTTCCATTCTGGTAACGTTCCATGTCCTTTCTTGGAGCCTGGGCTGAGCACACACAGACCAGTTAAAATGAAAATATACTTTCCAGATTTTAGTAGCCTAATTATTTTATTTTAAATGAAGCCGAGACATCAATCAGACTGTTCTCTAAATCCCAGTCACATCAGCAGCTAAATGAAAATATCAGTTATTCTCTGCCATTCCCAGCCCACTTGCCTTTAAATGGTATTATCACAGCAAATATTAGGAGTTTAGACATGTCCATAGTCTTTTGTTGAAAAGCTCTTGCAAACAAGGCAAGGGAGATGCATCTGAAATCCTAATATCTTGTGAAATAATATTAACAATGGGTCTGGCACWTGTGAGCGTTCAGACAGGAGGCTGTCAGATCCCGGGAGGTTGAAAGTGAGAAATATTTGAAAGACAAAGAGCAAATCATAGAAATGGGAAGTTAAGAAAAAGGAATTTTTTTTTCAGGCTGAGCAGTGCAGGCTCCTGGGGCTGGTTCTCAGTTYTGACACCAGTTCACTTCTTGGCTCCAGCCAGAGATTTCTGAAGAGCTGCACAGGGCTCGAGCATGGTCAGTAATCAAATCCTGTCCTCCCAGAGTTAATAGGGACTTTAATTAGAGCTGTGGATGCTCAGCTCTGCTGAAAACCAGATCCAACTCAATAAATGTGTGGCCACGCTGGAAGTATTTGCCTTTCTTATAAGATTCCTCCTTTCTATCTTCTTTCCTGTGAATCAGGAGAGATACTGCAGAAACTGAGAGTTATGTAGCTGAAAAAGCTGTGATAAGGTGGTGGAAACTTATCATATAATCTGCTTAGAAACCTCTCTGAGCTTTTGAAGGTCCTGTGTTTTTASTCACTGTGGAAGCATATRATGGGTGTTAWAACCCCTTTTGATTTCAGGGGTCTCATTGAAGGCAAATCTGTGAGTCCCCCTGTGACTGCTGGGGAGGGATGTTCTTCCAGAGGCTGTTTTGTTGACTTTTTAGGGGCTTTATGTGAAACAGATTTYTCTGATAATTTTTACTGCTTCCAAACCTTCTTTTATATCCTTTTCTGGTCTCTCTGCAGTTTGCAGTCGATTGCTTCTCCTGCTCTGACCTGTTTTCTCTGTAACCAGGAGAACAGAGAAAGCTGTGTGAAGAATTTACGTACATCAGTATGACCCACTCTATAGGGAAAGAGAATTTAAATTAAATAGGAAAAATGACAGGGGAGGATGCTGGCGAGGATGAAGTAATTTATGGTCACTCAGTTACGGAGGTAGGAGTGTAATTGTCTCTCCAGGTCTAGTACAGTGCTTTTTCTTATTTTTTTTTTCTTTTCAGTGGACTGTGCTTTCTGTTCTTATAACTATATACCTTATTGACAGTGTGTACGAGAGGCCAGTCTTACATTAGGGATCCAATTCTATTTTTTTTTTCATCCAAGCAGTTTGTGTTTTAGCTTCTCATGGTAATGGTAGTGGTAATGAACCAAAAAAATCTGAAGTTTTTATTACTTCTATACCCCTTTTAATACATTGCAATTTCTGTTTTTATTTTTTCTCTTTTTTCTTCCATTAAACTCCAAGGGGATGAAGGTGCATGAGAGATGATGTTAAGAGCTTTATCAAACTTCTGTCTGATAATAATGAGATTTGCAATGGGCTTCTAAGGGACACAGATCAGAACCACTTACCATAATGGCACTACAAAATAATGAAGATTCAAGTGGCTCTTGTTAGATATGAAGCTCTTTGAGCAAATGCAAACTTGCTTAATATCCTATTGCTAGAGGAAAGGTGGGCATTGATGCTGTGAAACATTTTTTTCTATTTTTTTTTGTTTCAAATCCAGGCAAATCTGTTTGGATTTGTGGGACTCCACGTTTGCGTGCTGGGGCTCTCCCTTCCCTTAAACCTTTAAATAAAGGTTCCAGTAAATTACCATTAAAATAAATAGTAACCACATTTAATGACCAGTTTGTTTGAGTGTTAACAGCCTGTTAGCTAACAAACTCGTCATTAACTGGTGATAACTTCTCTCGACTTGTTTAAATAATCCCTTAACTTCAGCCTTGTTTGTATTAAGATACCCATGTAAAATTGCTGTCTGATTCTTCCTTTTTTTTTTTTTTTTTTTTTTTTTTTATTATGATATTATGTCTTTTTGGTCTGCTCTTCTTCAATTGTTCCACTTTCCACTACAAGTATTTTCTCTTTATTCATTAAGACAGCAGTTTTATTTTCTTCTACGCTTTTTTTTTTCCAGATTTATCTTAAAATCTCTGCTTGTTCAATGAATTAGGTGACAAACCCCTGGGGGTAAATTCAACTATGGAACATAAAACTCACAAATCAGTGTAGCTGTGGGCTACRTCCTGATTATGTACAGAATTCAAATGAGCTTGGGGAACCCATTTGTGTGCTGTTAGAGGAAGCAGAAATCATGTCCCCAATCTTGCAAAGATACCAATGCCTTTCTGCAAGACCAACAGGATGATTTATGCATAGACTTTGCAGATTTMGAGTCTGCGTGCTGGAGGCCTAATTTGGCTGCAGCATTTGTTTTATATCACAAACTGTYTTGGCTTCATCCTGTGGAAGGAGGATGAGCCTTGCTTAAATAAAATCTTAAATTTTAGCCAACCCTCAGATTAAAGCTGAAGGCCACTTCAYGTGATATATTGTGGGGAGGAAGGAAAGAATATTTCAAAAGCATTTTCTGTSTTCATCTTCTCTGGCTGATTTCAGACTAAACTGGTAAGTAGTGATGGGCAGCAGTTCAGGAAATTGTCTGTGTGTCCCCTTACCTCAGAGCAGGATTGCTGAAAACTCTGTGACATCTGGCATGTCTGTTTGACCTCTTCTTGAAAGATCTCCAGGAGCAGCTGCCCTGCAMCTTTCTTGGGTTTTCTGCTCTTACACTTTGCTATTATTATTACTGTCAATGCCAGCCTGGAATTTTCTTCCTGAAGTACAAGGTTGTTTTCTAGCTCCAAAGATACAGTGAAAAATAATTTCTTCTTCTTTACAGTAACATACAATGGACTTTAAAATGTTTTYCCATCTCCTGAGTTTCATGCACTTTAGACTAAATAATCCCAAATGTGTGTCCATCTCTCCAGTTGATCTGCAACTTTGTTCAGATTCAGAGTTCAAAACTGGACTCTGTATACAGCTAAGACCTACTATGGATATAAGATCTATATGGATAGGGAAAGATTACTTCAGGTATCTTAGAAGATATATTTTTGTGTACTTAATCCCAATACAAAGTATTCCTTTTTTCCCAGGAGCATTAGCATGTCCACTAATGCCTCTCTGAAGATGTGTTGGCCACCACTCTTTATTTTTGCATATGGTTATTCCTGCCTAACTTACACTTCACCTATTGAATGTCTTTTCCTATTTTTTTTCTTTTCAGTATGTCAAATTACTATAAGGGGACCCATACTAATGAAATTCTCATTGCAGCCTTGCAGATGCAAAAAGTCTGGCTTATTCAGATATGCATGCATAACGTGTGTGCTTCCTATAACAGTCTTTTAAGCAGTTTAGTGTCATTCATTGCAGTTTTTACATCTTAGTTACTGTCTGTCTCAATAGCTAATTAAATATACTGTAAAACTTCACATTCTGTAGGCCAAAATAGAGGATACTTCTATTGTTCTGTTTCATTGGGAAAACAGAATTTGCACTTGAGCAGTCCCTCCGACTGCCTGCATGCAAGTCCCTCACAAATAACTTTTGAACAAATTACTGCACTAATTTGACACAGGGGCAGAGACCTTACAGGGACTGAGGTTTCCAGGATTTTGGTGAAAGTTTGGATGGAGGGAAGGGAATGAAAGTGTCTTGGCCAAGGTAAAAGCAGCAGCCACATGGCATACAGTGTGTCCCAGCTGCCTGGCAGACAGGATGCCTCCAAGGAGCCATGGAAGTTGCTGGGGATTGAAATGGTGCCTATTTTGGCAGTGATGCTGAAGGGACCATTTGTTTTTTCAGAGGTTGGTTTTGCAAAACAAAAACCAAAGGCAGGCTTGTTTATAACATTTTTTGTTCAAGCATTGAAAGAATTTTTCGAGACATTGGCCAGAGTTGAATTTTGTGCCATCTTTGCAAAGTGGATGTAGCCACTTGTGTCTACTCCAGTGGACAGACAGAAACATCTGACTAAAAACGACCACCAAACTCATTTTTTTTTAGTAAAAGCTTCTATCTACACTCTATCAGACCACAAAGTATAAAGTGAGCAACTCTTGTGTGCTTTATATCTGCTCAATTCTATAACGTGCGCCAATGAC
Source organism: Malurus melanocephalus (assembly GCF_030028575.1). Lineage (NCBI taxonomy): Eukaryota > Metazoa > Chordata > Aves > Passeriformes > Maluridae > Malurus > Malurus melanocephalus. The sequence continues at coordinate 166,061 of NW_026623847.1, read as the reverse complement.
AATATGAGCACRCTTGAGGAGCATTATCTCTGTATGCTTTACAATGGCCATATCCAGCAGTTAAAGCAGATGTAATTCAAGTTTCTGTATCACAGGATGCCATCTGATTTTTCCATTTGTATTCTGTTACTTGCAACTGGAAGATTTTAAGCTTTTGGATGATTTAGTGCTGTGCTTTARTATTGTCAGTTAAGCTATGTACCATCTAAAGGTCTTCTTCAGCAGCAGACTTCCACTGTAAATAAACTGTCCAGCCTGACAGAGATGTCCAGTGAAATTAATCACACTGTTTAAAAGACTGCATATCCTTCTTTACCAAGAGACTGCAGATTTACAGATCCTGAACAACATCTTTAGATGGAGAGAATGCGTTTCAGCCATTGGATGACTGCAGGCCCTTTGGGTGCCCTAAAAAACCTCTTGTAAATATTTTCAAGGTCACCATGACTCTCTGGAATGGAGAGGCTGTAGTTTTTGCTTTAAGCTTTTTGTGGATGTCWTTGTCTGACACAACTTAAAGGAGAATACTCTGGAATGAGTCATCTTCTCTAAGAGTTCCAGTAATCCCTTTCCACCAATAGGAAATGAATACAAATAGATGAAAATGAAAAAAACCAATGGTTTATTAAGAAACAGAATGCCAACAGGCAGAGGAAAGTAGGTAAATAAAGAAAGAATAAAGAAAGAATAAAGAAAGAATAGGTAGTTCAAGATATCAAATTGCTAGACCTCACCACCCCACTGAAATAGAGACCTGAAATGCCAGAAAATACCCATTCCCAACATGTGCCTCATGGGATGGCCTCGGGCTTTTCAGGATAGATCTGTCTTGGAAAGGCAAAAGGCTTCTGGAGCGTTTACAGCAACAGATGAAGAGCTTCTCCATGGCAGGGCACAGCTTCTCTGAATTGAGGAAAAAAAATCCACAAAACGCCCCAAAAAGTAAAGAAAAAGCCCTTGTCTGAAGCAAAGACCAAGCAGCCAGCAATGGAAATAGCATGCTGTAAAAAGCTGTGCAAAAAACCTGAGTGAAGAGCTTTTTAAAACATTTGCTCAATGCAACCCCACTGCCCAGGTCTCTGGCTTCAGGGCCTTAAAGATATAACAACAATTTTTTGGGCACAGCTGATTATGGGATACAATATGATGGATCACCCCAAGAGAGGAGCTTTTCCATAAAGTAACAATTCCCAAACTGCTGCCTCTTCCAGGAGAGTTAAAAATGTGAGTTCCTGGCGTAGATCAAAGGTCTGAGTCCCACTGCTCCAAAAAAACATGCATATACAGAAGTCATGTGCTATCCTTGTGCACTCAGCCAGGTCAACTGGAGTTTTCAAGTAAATTTGGCTTTTATTCACCTTGCATCCCCCAATAAYGTAGAATGAGTTGCCTTTGAGAAATCGTCTGTGTTAAAAATGCTGAGAAAAAAGTTTTGTGAATTTTTTTTTCACATTGCTCCTCTGAAAAGGAAAGATGTGGCAGAACTTTGTCGTTTTATAGATTTGTTTTTTTATATTTTGGTTTGGGTAGTTCACTTGGTTTTAAAGGATTTGTTTATATGATATAGCTGAGAGCAGAGAGGACATGCAGCCCCACTTCAGCAAGCTATTAGATGACATTGCATTAAGACCATAAGCAATCTCACTAGAATATGTTTTTTTCTAGATGCCTGCTGCCATGCCTTGCTRAATTGAGACCCAGGGACCAGTTTCTGATACCAAATGCAAATACAAAATACCAGATACCAAASCAAATCAGGTACAGAGTAGGCAAACATGGATGTCTAGGTCATGGTGTTGCTTTCTCTGCTGTCTTACACCAAGCAGAGAGTTACAGGTATTGTTCACRTAGTCAGGGAAAATGTGGCTTTATCTCTGCACTGGAAGAGGAAGTGTGTGGTAGTTAAAATCACTAGAGACTCATCCTCTGTTTTGTTTAGTGTGGTTTTGTTTTCTTGGCTCACAACTCATCAGGTCAATGACTTCTTCATACCAAACTGTGATGAAAATGACTTCTCTCATTTTCCTTAGGCAGCAGGGATGGGAAAAGCCAGTTCATAGCCCTTGTGCCACTTGTGATGAAGAAAATGGCAAAGAAGTTGCTTTTGGTGTAGCTGGTGGCAGAGGTGGGATAACCACAAGTGACATAAATTTCTCCCGAGGTTCCACGGTAACAGTGCCTTGCTCTGAGCAGATGTTCTGGCTATTCTGGTCACTCCTCACCTTTGCCTGCAAGGTGCATCAATCACCATAATTTATAATGGGATATGGAGCCAGCAACTGGAGGAGAAAGATCAACCCAATCCTAGRAACAATCTTTCTTGATGAATTCTCCCCCCCTAAATTGAAACAATTTGCTGGGTAACCCAGCTGGGGTTCATATGCTTTTGATTACTGTGGGCTATTTAGCTTTACAAAATGACATGCTGCTTAATGGACTTTTAATGGTTATAGGTTTCTCTCTCTTTTTTTTTAATGAGCTTCACCAGTTTGTTACTAATGCCCTGTAGAAATCTGGCAAAGYGCCAGATTTTATGTTACAAATTTTCTGGTTTTCATGCGGTATAAGTGCAACCCATGCAGCCAGTGGGGATGTCTGTGTTACTAATCATATTGTAATGCCATTAAAGAAAAGGGGGAAAAAAAGAGCTAATTGAGTACTCTGCAGTTCTAATAATGGCGTATGCAATGATGGTATCATTATCACTTTGCAGCTGAWATCTTACAAGAAGTCCAGTCTGTTGTTGAAGCTCTGAAAGATGGAATTTCTTAAAGCCCACATGTTCCACTTGGCTACTGCCAAGCAGGTTAAGATGTCAAGTTAAGGTTAAATCACTGTAAARGCACAGATTATGTCCTTTTTAACAAGGAAGCAGGAACTTTCCTACTATTTTGCTAAATATGATGGCCTACGTCTTCAGCCATGACTAAAGCTCAACTTTCAAAAGGTCCTCCTGAAGGGACCTCCTTTATTTTCAGAGAACAAATACTCAGCACTTCACCTGTTTTAAAGTTGAAGGAGATTCCCATTCTGCAATTACTACTTGAAACAGGAGCTGATAGTACCAATGGGCCTTGATGGAAAGTCTGGGTGTTGCTTTTGATTTATATAAACTTAMAGTGAGAGATTTAATTGTTAAATCTCTTTTAGTGTTTTAATTTGGCAGTAACACAAATCTCTTTGTGTTATGTATTCCCTAATAGAGCTGATAATTCTTAATGAACTTATAATTTTATATAAACTCTCTGTTGAGACTGAGCTGTTGAACTGTTTTGGGCAGTGTTTGAAAGCCATGCTGTGATGTTGGCTTGATGAAGAGGTCAAGAATCAGGCAAAGCTTTCACTTCTCCTCMCAGCTCTAAGTGGCTGTGTTGCTCTTCTACTTCAACTTAAGTAGTTGAGAAATACTGGGCCATCCCTCATCGCTGTAAATTGACAACTCTTGTGCAGTATTGGTGCAATTATACAAATTTGCACCGAGATTTGGGCTCTGGTTTCTTCCTGTGAATAGCAAGCTCAGGTACCAGCTGGAGTGGAACCAGCAGGAAGAGAAGTACTGTTTCAGGTCAGAATAAAATCTGCAGGATTTATACTTAAAGAAAAGTATTATTGTGTTGACCTGGATGTGGCTGTTTGTGTTTTGCTGAAAATAAGAAACTGCATTTCTCTTAATTAGGAAGTGGGTGATATTACTCAGGAAATGGATGAGAAGTTGGTAAACTGCCATCCCAGAAAAATACAACGGAAGTGTAACAAAAGCTCAAGATGTTCTTCAGAAAAGAGCAGAAAGTTGTAAAAGATTGAGCTTCCAGATTATACTTTGAGCACAGAATGTATTTAAAAGTCAGATTCATGGGTTTTAGGACAAAACTCAGCTGACCTCAACTGTGCTCCTGTTGGAGCCACATGTGAAGCGATTGTGCAGCTGGARCCTGGGCAGGGTTTTCCAACCACAATTAATAAAAAAGTATCAGTCTTTCCTCAAGGCTCTGGTCTACGATGCTCTTGACAGCATGCCCTGAATCTTTATAGTTAGTTTCTTGGTAAATTCAAGCATTGTGTGGAATTTTCAGCAAGGTGTTCTCAACTCCTGGTTAACAGGAGCAATGGGCAGGAAAAAGCTGGAATAATCTAAGTAAAGAACTGCTCAGTGCAATATCCATCTRCAGCTTTAGTTATCAACACTTAGGGCAGTAAAGTGACTGTGGAAAGGAGAATCATTGAGACAAACTGCAGGGGGGCCTGTGTGATTGGCCTGAGCAGGTAAATTTGCATAGCCTGGCTGTGAGTGAGCATAAATAGTTCTTCCAGACTGATTTCATCTCCTGAGGAACCACCTACAGCATCTCCACTCTCATGGCCCCTGCCTGGAGACTTCATCTGTGGATAAATAAATGCTGATTGTACTTTAGTTTATTCTTTATGTAGTTACAGTTTGTTTTCAGTTGGCATTGTGAAAAAGCAAAGAGAAAAGTGTCAACAGAAAGTTGCTAAAGTAGCAGTTGAGTCTGCTAGTTTATTGAATGATCATAGTTGATGCAAATATTTTATTCCCTATTTCATTTTGCTCTGAGGTTGCAGAACTCATAATCAAATGACAACAAATAATAGCATTCTTAAATAATCAAATTACATAATATTATGTTTCTTTTAGAATCATTCAAAGGATTTTTCCTACCAGTAGATTGGCCAAATATTCCCAGAAACAGCAAATCTTAATTAATATCAAACGTTATTCAAAGGGAGGAAATGTCAGATTTTTAATCTGAGTWTCTGCATCCAGTCAAAATTAGTCAGACTTCCAATGTGAAACTCTTACTAAGCTGTGCTACTCACAGGCTGCACTCAGGGTTCTTGATGGAAACTGTTTCAATTACCAGGATATAAATAATTGTAATGTTGAGTGATGCCTGTGTAATCCGTCTGTGGACAGATAAAAAAGAGGTGTAATTCGCTAAGTGAAATTGTTAATTACAATTCTTAATTGTTAATTAAGGACAGACAGTAACTCTAAGATGTATAGGTCTAGAAGCTGGAACTTGGTGAATTCAGCAGCAATGCTTTMAAACCTTTAAAGGTTTTAAATATCTGCACCCAACAATATCTGCTGCACTGGATGGCCCCATCCCTTTCAGAGGGATAAAACTTAATGTTATTTCAGTGGCCTCAGGACTGAAGCACATGTAAATGGGTGGTTTTTTTTTTTACTCCTTTCTTCTCTCTAGACTATACTTYATGGTTTTGCATAATTTACATAGAACTAATTTGTTCCCCATTTTAATAATTTCCTGTGTAAGGAGAAAGATCATGGGGCTGTGAATGTGCCTGCAAACATATCTCCATTGCACTGCCTGTGCTGGGTCTGACCTGTTCAAGCTGGGATTTCTCAAAAGAGAAAATGATTTCTCACATTTCTCAGTACAAGGAGTCTATCAACTTGACAGTATTTGTTCAAATTTTTTTAATAGCTTTTGAAAACCACCRTCATSTACTGAGACAAACCTAGCATAGGARGAGTCAGTCTTGCATCCTTGTACAAATATATATTTCTCAAGCAGATGGGGAAATCTTGTAATTAAACTTGCCTGCATTTAGTTTGCTAATGAACATCTTCCTTTAGCTGGCCTGGGGTTCACTGGAAGTTGTAGAAATCTCTCTGTTAAATAGCAGCAAATTTTTGATCCAGCCCTTATTGGAAGTACCTCAGCTCTGCTGAACAACCTACCCAAGCTTAGTGTCATGGCATTTCTGAATAACCATTCCCATACTGTTCACAGCTCTGCATCTTCACCTAATTAGCCCCATCACCTTCGTGGCAAGGTCTACATTTCTTCTGTTCACTTTATTGCTGTGTCTGTGCCAGCTGGAGGCCAGACAGATGCACACAAGACTTCCCTGATGGGCAGTTTGGGCTAGGAAACCTTCTTCATGGGCCACTTTGGACTCCCTGCATTGCAGGATGGAACAGTGGCCAGAGACACAGCATTATTTCACATCTTGCACAGAATATTCCCGTTTTCCTTCTTTTTCAATTTTTTCTTCTCCTCCCCTCCCTCTGAAATGGTTGTAATAGTCTTAAAAGTTGACATATTTATTCCATTTAGCAAAAGAATCTCTCTTTAGTTACAGATCAGCATAATTTTATGGGCTGTGAACAGAAAAGCTTTGTGAGAGCCTGCTAGTGTTTTGCCATGTCTCAGCTCTTATTTGAACAAGGACTGCTTATTTTTCACACTGTAGGATCTTGGCTTTTTCTGAGATGTGGATCCAAGCTCCTGAATGGTGGTTTGGATGATACTGGCTGGCAGYGTGGCCTCAGGCAGGTGCCCACCAGGGCTCCAGGGCTTTATCTGGGAGGTGTTTCATGTGTTGGCTTCAGAATCAGGCAGAATTAGGTGGCAAACCTGCCAGAAGTTTGGCCAGGAGAGCTGATGTTTTGTATTAGGCAGCCTTTTTGAAGATTTGCTGAAAAAAAAAAAAAAATGGAACAAAAAGCTTTTAGTGAAAACAGTGACTTTTTAAAAATAATTTTTACTTGCTGGGTTTTATCGCCCCTCACTTTAAAGCCTTGCACACGACTTTATCTGTCAGGAAAAGAAATAATTTGGCACTAAATTGTTGCTGTGACTAATACTCTGTGACTAAACATGGTGAGACCTTCATCTCAGCAAACTCTAAAAGCCTTGAACTGGGGATCCTTTTTAGCAGACAAAAAAGAGGGGCAATGAAATCTTTCCCACTTTTCTGACCATAAACAGTGTGGGTACTTGTCTGAAGATTTCCAATGCTTGGCTGAATCCTCTCCATCTGGGAAAGGTGCAGGAAAGTAAAGCTGTACTTTATCACCAAGGCTGTAGTTGACAGAAGGCTTCCTATTCTGCTGAGTGCTTTATCAAATATAAAAGGAGATTAATTTCAAGTGGCTTTGAGGTTTGCAATGAGCACTGCAGTGTGTAGGCTGGTGTCATTCTCCAACAGGAACTGAACAGTTTGTAGAGAGTGATTAATAATATTTCACGGTAATCAAAATGCAAATTTTGAAGCCCTTGATTCTGGAAATTATTGTGGGTTTTTTTTTTTTTTTTTTTTGACCTAATAGAAACAAAACTGTTAACCCTCCCCACGAGTTGTGTTTGTAGAAAAGGGATAAAAACAAGCCTGAAGCCAGAGCTAGGAGGGCATTCACCAAGGCACCATCCTTTCTTGTGCCCATTTGTAATTTTATCCCATGACATCCTCAGGCTGGGACATGTGTGGGGCAGGCACAGAGAGCCCATTTCCAGTTTGGACATGAGAGGCTCATTTTRCATCCTCCCTGCAATGGCTCCATTCTCATTCAGTTAAATGAGCTCTCTGGGTTCTTGGAATCACTTGGTACTAAATTCTGCCACAGGATGGGGAGAAAAGGTGTWTTTGGCAGCAGATCAATACAGCTGGGCTCCAAACTGAGAAATGCAATGTTTCCTCTGGGGTTGGAATTAAAATTGAATCTCTTGGGTGCTGATGAGCTGAACCTTCAAAGCTTCAAACTTCTGAGCTGATTTTGTATCGTTAGCAGCATTATTTCTTTGGCTTTGAAACAGAGCTTCATTTCAATGCTTTGCTACTGCAGAATTTTCTAAATCTTGCCTCGTTWTGCAGCTCTAAAGACAGGACACCAGCCACGTTGCTGCTTGCTTGTTGCAGCTCCCATGCAGGCCAGCAAATGATAAACAAAAGTCTTTTGTATGATATTTAATAAGCTTTCAGCACTTCTCAGTGTGGCCTGTTGTCATCAGAGCAAATCATGTGTATCAAAAGCCCTTATATGTGAAAGTTTGTTTTCATATCTGGCCAGCTTTTCTGTTCAAGCCCTTTTATCATCTTGTAATAAAAACATTTGTTTATTTTTTCAATAGCATTTCAGTCATGATCCAGGAACTGCTTCCCTGAATAGAAGAGCATTTTTCCAAGGAGCTTTCTTTCAAATAATTTCAATTGGCCCCTTCTAGCTGCCAGTGGACTTTGAATCCTGTTTACATTAAAACAATAGTAGCAGCTTCATAAATAAATAAACAGGGGCACACATGCCTGAAAGCCATCTTGTAATTGAAAAGTTAAAGTTTTCTCCTGCTCAGKCTCTTTTATTTTCTCTAGCTCACTTTGGGTTTGAGCTAAATTTAAAGTCCTCTCTTTATGCTTAATGCATATTAATAGATCATATTCTATTCATGTGTCCTGCAGTGAAAGTTTTGAATTTAAACACTGAGGTTGTGCTATGTCAATATTTTAGTACCAACAGATATTTGCTAACACAAACAAACACTTTCCCTCATCTCAAGATATAGGAATAACATCCTGTGAGTAAATAAAACCCTGAGACTGAGCAACCTTTTATGTGCTCTTGAGCTACTGCTACTTTTCCATTTGCTTTCTAGTTTTCCTGTGTCTGGCTGCAAATGCCAAAGGATGGAATTAAGGAGATGATAGAGAGATTTTATGTGTTGGGTTGCCTAAAAATTACTTGTTAGGGATCTTTAAAATCTCTTCTGTCTCAGATTCAGTGTTTGCTTCTGGGCACTACAGGAAAAGATTGTTRTACTTACTTTTGAACCCATTTACATTTATCATTTCTAGCATCTTCCTTGTAATTTCATGCTGAAAAAAGGACACAAAAGCACCTAAGTGAYTCCAGAGTTGGAAAAGGCCTGGAAATTTCAGCTAGCCCAAAGTCCACTCAGACTCTGAACGAACTTTGAGTTAAAAGGACAGGTAAGAACCTGCACCCCTGCCCTTAGGATGGGCCCATAGATGTGATAAATGACTTGTCCCAACTTAGGCACCCAGGTCTTAGGATAAGTCCCACACTGTCATATTTCTGTGACATGGTATCAGCAGACAGAGAAATCTGCTTGTTGTATCAATTGTCARTTTGTTGCCCAGGGGCTTTCCAGCATCTCTGTCTCTGGGTGAAATGCTGTGCTTTCCATTTCTGGAAAAATATATTAATAATTGTAGGAAATTTCTCTAATCAAAGRAAATGCAGTTCTTTAACTTGCATTTCTTATTATCAAGCTCTGATGTCAGAAACTTGATAAAATACTTTTTGCCTGGATTATTTCTATTTTTCCCTTGCAAGTGAAACAATGGCATCTCTAGCTGACCTGACATCCTTCCTGGCATGTCCAAAGGAGCAGAGGGCTGGAAAATGGCTCAGCAGTTGGTTCAAACACCCCATGCTTCTCTCGTTAGGASAGGGCTTTGGAAGCATTTCCACAGCTCTAATTTGATCTCTGGGAAACTGAAAGGTTAATTGCACAATGTACAGGGGCAAAATAGATTTCCAAGAACATCTGGCACTATATTATTGAGTCTGAAATGAGATTAAAGTCATTCTTCTGGGACATGAGCTCTTGCCAACCACCATGGGGAAGGTGTACAAACTTTATCTGGGTTTAATGAAGACATG
>NW_026623847.1:148676-156474 GCF_030028575.1 Malurus melanocephalus | reverse complement strand
TCGCACTAAATTAGTGGACATTTTGCCTGCACTAAATCTGTGTTGCAGGACCTGTAGTCTTTCCCACTTCTTCTTAAAAAATGAAAAATTGACAGGCAYCTTTCCTCTCTTATCTGCCACCATCCCTCTGTGCTACCTAGCAATAACCTGATACTGCAGAAAGCAAGCATGGGGAGGGAGTACCAGGGGACACGGTAATATCTTTTCAAAGCCATCTATGGTAAAGGTCAAGGCAAACATTTGCCATCTCTTAAAACACCAACTTTATCCTGAAGGTGTCTGGGTGTGTAATTAGGGACAGAAGGAACACTKGAWWGAAAAATATGAGMTGTGCTTGGTGGGGAAAAGACATTTTGGAAGGGTGCAGGGCTTGGACTGAGTGGTGAGGAGGTGATTCATTTCTTCTCAGGGCATTTTTCTTTGCTAAAGTCGGCTGTGATCTATGCTCTTTTCCTCAGGATGAAGGAGGAATCGGTCAGTGGAAGAAATGGTAATGAATAATGATTGTTAGACCATCTCTTKTGCTGGAGGAGCCCTGGTGGAGAGACCCTCTCTGAGCAATCCCTTTCCCTGAGCGGATGGCTCGCTGTTCCTGCCTTACCTGCCTGATATGTGACACTCTGGTGTCTTTAATATGTCACAAATCCTGACAGATCTGGCAGGTCTTTAGCTGGAAGATCAGCTGCGTGGTTTGGGTGGTTGWGTAGACTGTAGAGGGCAGTCTGAGACCACCAGTGATGGGATGCTGCAGCTGCTGGAGGTGTGCAGGGTCCAACATCTGCCACCTGCAGAGAAAGTTCTCATAGGGATGAAAAAAAAATGGGGAAGATGGTCTATTTGATTTACACTAAATATCTATTTGGCTTCCCCTAAAAGAAGTGCTTTACAGGACTTATTTTTCTTTAAACTCCCCCTTTCCCCCTGCTTGCTTTGTTTGAAAAGAGYTAACGCTGCTACTGGCTGAACAGCTGTTTTTACCCTGCAGTCACTCTTTGAGGGAGAGAAGCAAGTTGTGTAAATCCTCCTGCTGACAGCTGAAATGACTTTTAGTCCGTTCACAATGGGTTTGACTTCCCCACRCTGTGAATGAACGTGACAGTGAGCAGGACGGTGTTGTCCAAACATCATTTTACTGCTCTCCAGACAAGGCAAATCCCAGCACCTGAGGCAGGGTGCTGCCAAGGCAAGCAGRAATGATGGATGTGCTCCCCCTGCAAGGTGTGCAAAGCAGAGCAGTGCTGGACCTGGGCATGAATACTTTCTCTTATGGAGGGGGCTAAAAATTAAATTGTAGATGGGCAAAATTCTTCAGCATTTTTTTTTCATGCTGTTAACCACCTGTGAAGTGTGAGGGTTTGGGTTTCTCCCCATGTCCAAAGTGGTGATGCTTAGCCCTAATGGTGATTTTATGTGCTTCAAGGCTAGGGCAGGTATCCTTGGTGACTCTTAAAAGTGGCCACAGGGCTGTCAAACGGGGGTCACCAGGAGGGGAATTGCTTGGAACAGTTGCTCTTCTCTCTGTGGGCACCTCTGAGATGTCTCATACTGCTGATGAAAAAGGAGCAGGCTCTGGTATTACTGCAGTGTCAGAACAGCCTCACTTTTCTCCATGAATTCCTTTGTAAGAGAGCATCATCTGAGTTGATAAGCTGGGGGAAAGGAACAGTCCTGTCAGAGTCTGAAATTCCTGGGACTTGGGTTTTTAGCTGCTCTGCTTTCTGCAATAATCAGAGGACCAAAAAGCTCCCAGCAAACACACTGCTACCCAGTTTTCTTCTCAGGATCTGATTCTACCAACTTGATTTCTGTAATTGCACTCTAGATAGGAGCAGTCATGCAGAGCCTGCCCCTGTAAGCACCTCCATGCATATGCATATTCTTATTCATGTTCATATTCTCCTGGATTTCATTGRAACAGTTTGTACTTGTAAAGGTTGAGTCTGCAGAATTTGGTCCAGAACTTAATCTGATTTTAAATAGCACCCCCCTTTCTAATAAGTCTCTGCAAGGCARAGTTTTTTATGTAGCTGCCCTGATTTTTAAAATGCCTCTTTGCTTACAGAATGCTTGGTATTTCTTGCCTGTCTTTTGGAGGGTTTAGCAGTTGCCATTATTAATTCAGCTTCTCAATGCTCCCTTGGAGGAGATGAGTAGCTCAGAGCCTGTGTAAACTGAGGCAGAACAAAGCTGAGRGGTTGTTTTCCCTTAGGTCTTGTGGCAAGCCTCTGGCAGAGCTGGGAATGCAACTCAGCTTTCCTCATCCCTGGCCCTTTTCTGTAACCATGGGCAAGCTGGAGCAAATTAAACCCAGGCAAAGGGGTACAAGTCCTGCAGSAGGCAGGGAGGATTGTGCCCATTGCACAAGCTCTGTGTTTGGCCCATTGCCTGCATGCTCCTAGAATAACAGACATATGGAACATGTTGCCAAGTTAGGTCCTTAAATCAAGATTTTATAAATGAGTTCAGGGGAAAAGGRGACATATTTTATTTCTGTGGTGGGGGGGATTGAAGGAGGTGGTGTTCAGCTAACCCCAAAGGGAGGAAAGTTTATTAGGCCAAGCGGCCTTTTCCTTCCCTGTAATACCTTCWGTTCATAACTAAGAATTCACTTAGYAAAAAGATAACAAAATACAAGYATTGCTTCCAAGTAMRTGTTAATGCTTCCATTTCAGGTGATCAAGTTCTGATAGGCACCTACACTGTAGCCCAGCTAGCAGAGCAGCTAAGCAAGACTCTGATATGCTGTCTCTGATACAAGAGGGAGGAGAGCTCCATTTTTAGGCTGGAGAGCAGATATTCCACACAGACCTCTTTTGCAACAGAGTAGGGGTCCAAGAATCCACTTAAGGAAAAAGAATGCTGCCATGTTAAACCCTTGGCTGTGAGCCTCAGTAAATTGCCAGCATCAACAATCACTTTTCCCATGAAAAAGAATGTTTTCTGCTCTGGCAATGTGAACATTGCCTGCTTTTAAATCAAGGCAGACTGTGCTGRTATAGGACATGGCTTTGCACTGCCAGCCTACACTGAGTAAACCCTCACCCCCAATCTGTTTACTTCAGAGCTTTCATGAGGTCCTGTTTCCCTTTTTTTTTCCCCCTTCCTTCTGAAGTATCTGCATTTAGTCTTGAGCATTGCTCAGATATGGCCCATCTCCTTCTGCTTGCTGTCATTTTGCTAAATATGAGAAATGGGAAAGATTTGTTAGTTTTTTGGGGTTTTTTTTTGTTTTTGGTTTTTTTTTTTTTTTAGCTAAAAAAGGGGGAAAGAATCTAATTGGTGTGAATTACTATCTTTTAGGGTGCTCAGAAACATAAAATACATAACTATGCACTTTATGTCTGAGTTTCCTAGCAGAACTCCTGAAGTCCCTCATGCTTAGTCAATCTCTAGAGAAGCACTAGTCAGTGTTGTGCCCATTTTCTCTGCTTTTGGACATTTTCTCTTGTACTCAGTAGGCAGAGGTTCAGTGTTCTCACMAAAAAATGGCTGTTTTCTCACAGAAAAAAGAGTTTTACTACCTGGCTTTCTTTGCTGTCTTTTGTGTCAGAAATTAAAATTAAACATGAAACCAAAACKAAGTCATTMAWTCAGGATCTACATRTAGTCTACCTRWATGACCATAGTGTGTAAGGAACTTYAAGGAGCTGGGAATGGAGGATGWTCAAATGAACATTTCACCTGCATTGTGTTGGCTGAGGTGTATTTGTATCTCTTCTGTGGGGAGCAAACCATGCATTGACCCTAAGAGAGTTTGGAATAAACAGAATTTATTTTCTGTCTATTTGTGACCAAGCTTATTTGTGACCAAGAAAGCAGTAAACTGTGTTCCTAATAGCTTCTACACACTCCTCCCTGCCTTTGTTTACAGAATGAGATCCTGCACCATGAAGACAAGTTGATGATAGGAATCAGGCTGCATTGAGTTGTTGGCAGAGACATCTAAAGCCTCATTGARCTGTTTACTCAGTAATTTAGCAGCTGAAAGGTATTTTTGAATACAGTAAACTGCAGTGGTTTTCATTCATGCTAACATCAAGTTCTCCTCATAGCAATCTCCATACATTAAGGAGGTAAATCTCACCCCTGTSCCTATGCCAGGGATAATCATTGCTGCATTGGCTGTGTGGTTGGCTTTGCACAGGTCTGGTGTCTTTCTAGAAACAAGGAGCAAGTCAGGAACAAAGCAGGATTATGTTTCCAGAATTCGTGCTTCTCCTTCCTTAGTAAACCTGAAGCAGTCTTTACWTAGGGTTCAAAAATCAAATCCACCTGCAAAGGGGAAAAAGTCATCTTTGTCATTATCAGAGCTGCTCAATTGATTTATTTTTTTCTAGTAAATTATTTGATTTCATAATCTCTTCCYATTTCTTAGCTGGTCYTGACAATTGCAAGTGTGTTCCTTGTTTACACTTACCTAATGATTTAAGGACATAAATCCTGAGCTCTATTTAAACTGTCTCTACTCTGATGAGAAGCTTTTTTTGAGTTTCATTTGGATTTGATTTTCTAGCTCATACAGTTACTTTGCACTCTGACTGGATGCTCAGAACTAGTTTAAACAGGAAGAATAAACTCAGGCTGTTGGTAATACAAGGAATGACCCTGGTGAAGAAAACATCCCAATTTACCGCATTTATCTGGTTCTAGACAGTCCTTTGATTGAACACTCCCCAGTTGCTGCTAACAGAGGTTGTGTATTTCAATTACCCTGCATCTGGAAATAAAAATACCCTTAGCAATGCATTTTTGTGCTGTTGTTTGGGGAGGTTATCAAATGTATCAAATATGCTCGATCACTTTCTTCTCTGGCCACRGAAAGGTTTGTTTTGGCAATGTTGTGAAGATCCTTGGTTAGTATTGGCTTCRGTGCTGATTGAGGCTGCGACTCCATCTGCTGTCTCCCTCAGTATTTTATTCTTAATTAATGTTTTGAGCGAGTTTTGAAACCAAAAAGTAAGTTCAGGATTAAAGTTGAGCATAATCTCTATTACTGCAAATGTCCGCTGTTGTTTGGTAGTCGGATTTTCTGTGTTCTGAGGAGACAAAGGCTAACACCAGGACTTGGTGAAATCATTATCCCAGAAAGTCCCAGTGACCTTCTCCATCAGTTAAAAACCTGTCTGGAAAGAACTCAATGTAACTGATTCTTATTCTATTTGTATTTATATATGTTTTGGCTCTTTGCATCAGTGGTGACATAGCCAAGGCCTCAAACAATGTGTAAATGACATATAATCATATTGCTAAACTTTTCTTTATTGCTGAATTCTTGCATGCAGTGGTCAGTCCTTTCCTCTGTACAATTAACAATCATCTACCTTAACCCCAGAACCTATAGATACAGATTTTTAAATAACAAGGGTTAGAAATATTTCACACTAGTTAAAAGGAAAAATACCATCTGGAATCTAGGATAAGAGTACATTGGGGAAAGGTGTCCTGCTTAGACTGAAGGCTCTAGGCTTAGAAGGCAGCCTGACAGTCTGTAGACCTCAGCTGGTGATTGGATAATGCCAGTAAGAAAATTTTAAATGAACAAAAGTGCATGTGGTTGCTTTTGGCTTCCTTGTGAAGTGCTTTTAGAGCAACACAGAGCTGAAAAGCCACTCCCTGCAGCTGCAGTGGGGACATGAACAAAGCAGCTGCAAGGGTTTGTTTTCACATTTCATACTCATATGCCTTGAAAACAGGAATGCTGGAAGGGAGCTGGTGTGGGATCACTCACCTACAGAGCACAGACCAAGCCTGCAGTCCTTGCCCAGGCAAAACTCCCATTGATGGATTTCAGTTTTTCTGTGAAGCTGCAAGCTTTGTTTTCAGAGGGAAGGCTGGTTTTTGAGCTCAAGTGGAGAGCAGTGGTTTGCCAGCTGTGAGCTGGGCTGTGACCCTTTGTGTGTGCATTTGCTGCACTCTTTGTGCTGGGAGGGAGATATTTCAGTCCATGAGGACTGAGCAAACACAGTTTACTCGGGGCTGTTTTCACAGGATTCATGCTTTCCCCAGGGCCTGTCTCAGTGTTAGTCCAGTGCAGTGGGTGAGGCAGCAGTCTCTGATCCAAGACCAGTTTATTTTGCTCAGTGTCCCTTCAGGAAAACCATTCTGAAATGTGCCAGCCTCTGAGTGCAGCTTGGTCMTCACCTGAAGATCCCAGAGTAGCTGTCTCAGAATATGGATTTCCTTCTGTCCTCCAACTGAAAACCTAGTGGGCAATTTCAGCTAAATATGGCAGAAAGAGGTCTTGAAATTACATTATTCCATATCTTGTAAAAARCAGGCAGTGAGGTGGAGGAGAGAGACCCTATCAGTGTCTCCACTGGGGAAAAAATCTGTGGTTTGAGCACACACTGTGTGAAATCCCAGAGGGTCCACATGRAAGAACCTTTAATAATGCCCCAAACTGGAAGAACTTTTATCAGAACATACAYATTTCAAAACACAAGGGAACCTGACCATGAGAAACAAACCCGGAGAAAGTCAGATTTCACACATTATGTTGCCCACAGATATTTGTTTATTTACATTATTGTTGTTATTATTATTAATGGGAGAATAAAATAGCTCATGCTAATAGCAGCACTAGTCCAAAAATGAAAKCCATGAGAACCTGTGGATTTAAAGATTTAAAACTATATTGCATCTAGGTTTCCTGGAATGGACTCATTTATAAAATCACAGAATATCCTAAAYTGGAAGRAACCTACAAGGATYATSAAAGGCAGCAGAAAAGTGAAGGARAATCCTGAAAGAGTTCAATGCTCCAAGTTGAGAAAATTCATACACCTGCTCTTTAGGAAGGTGGACTTCCCATACCAGATTCTGTTAAAGGTATAAAGCTTTCCTCCTTTATGCTAAGAGAGTTTTCTTTCCTGTGCTCCAGCTCACCTAATTTATTTTTTATCTGAATCTGATCCAAACTATCTGAATTTCTGCTTTCACTGCTCAAAAAAAACCTCAGATTTTGCAATGAAATTTCCTTTTCCTTCTGCACCTGCCTGGGCCAGTAAYACCTCAAAAACAGTCTTTCTTAAGTGTGTCTGTATTTCTGCTTCTTGGGAATTAGTGTGTAAGTTTATTAGAGTAAGATAATGAGTCAAAAAAGTTATTAAGTTATTTTAAAATCTACATAAAGTTCTTTCCAAGTCCAAATCTTGACTTGAATTTGGAAACCTGAAGAATCATTTAAGGCTTATTCTCCCTCTCATGGGGAAATTTGGGAGGATTTGGAGGCTAAACAAAGTCTTCAAGATATTYCTGTGCTCAATATAAACCCAAATTTTGCTTTGAGAAGATAAAAAATCTAGTTTATGTATGGGGATTACAGGCTGGTGGATATTAGACAAGAGTTTTAGAAAAGCCACAAATATTTGCCTTGTGATTACACACAAATCCGTGAAGMTTTTGTAAGCAACTGGTTGTAACTATCAGGTTTTGCAGAAAAGAAAATAAAACCCATTTCCTCTTCATGAAGATAAATGCAGCACTGAGAATGATAACTGAAGTTCTCAAATGGGTATGAAACCATGCAATGACCCAYAGTGACCCACGTGATGAATCACATAATGGGAAATAAAAAAGTAACAGAAACTCTCATGGAGGAATTGGGCCTTTGTTTTTATTCTTTATAGCTTTGTCTGGATGTTCATTAGATATCATCTTTAATAATGAATTATAGCTGAATTTGGACCAGGCAGTGCCATTTTACCAGATATTTTTCCTCCTTAATACCCTCAATTATGAACAATTCATTAAAACATTGTTTAGTTTGCCAGCTTTTTATTCTCAGCCCACTTTTTTT
>NW_026623847.1:132410-148585 GCF_030028575.1 Malurus melanocephalus | reverse complement strand
GGGGGGGGATGACTTTTTTTGCCAGGTTTGGATTCCCTCTATTTCCCTTATGTTGTGGGTCATTCTCAACATGTAGCCAATGTGGCTGCTGTGAGTTGGATGCCCTGCCTTGGCACTGTTCTTCCCAGAAACCTTTTGGCCAAGATTGTGAAAAATCTTCAGTTTAYTGCAGAAAGCATGTGAAGGCTGCAGAGAGATGGCAGCTGATTCCATATCCAAACTCCCCACCACTGCAGCCACCAAAGGGGAGGAAAGTGGGATGCTACAGAAGAAACAAACGTTTGCAATTGGATTCATACTGTTAGGATTAATGATAGGAGGTAGAGGAAAACTGGAGTAGCATTTCTAAGCCAACACATTGGAATGATTAATTGCATTAAGGCACTGAAAAAGAACAACAGCTGCAACCCATGAAAAGCCAAATTTATCTAAATTTCTCCAGCTGATCAGTCAAAATCATCACTGAGACTTCTACTTTGTAATTGCTTTTACACAGAAAAACAGAGCAAGCAGGGAAGAAAAAAAAAGTTCCTGATTATAGAGATGTCTGTGTTTATTTTGCCAAATTTTTAYAGCTAGTAAACCTTCATGTAACAGAATTCCATGTTGCTGCTAGCAATGGGGATTTTCAGTGGAGCTGGTTTGGGAATATACATCCTTTTCTAAGAAGGTGCAGTAAGGACCCTGTTTAAATAAGCAGTAACTATTGTAGTTTAGAAGTTCATATCTAGATAAACTTTTTAAATTTGTGTTTTGAAGACAAGGTTTGCCAGAGTGCCAAGGCTTCTCATAAGGGAAAATAGGTTACAATATGGACATGAGTCAAGATACTCACAAAGGGCTGTCTGGACTTTATTACAGCAGCATTTAGAAGTCTCCATCAGGATCAGATATGGGAGGGATTGTTATCTCCATGTAGCAGCAGGGTGACTGAAATGGGGGGGATTAAGTTACCTTTCTGAAGTGTGTTTTGGTCAACTGTAGCAGCACAGATTTGAACCACCTC
The DNA here is from genome assembly GCF_030028575.1 of Malurus melanocephalus. Lineage (NCBI taxonomy): Eukaryota > Metazoa > Chordata > Aves > Passeriformes > Maluridae > Malurus > Malurus melanocephalus. The sequence continues at coordinate 147,579 of NW_026623847.1, read as the reverse complement.
TACTAGTGGGTCCTGCCCAAGATTAAGTTTTTTCTCCTTTCAAAACTAACCCTATCTCTGACCATATATGACCTCATGATAAATCAGTSTTTTGCTGTCGATGTCTCCAGTGGGATCTGTGATTTCCATGAAGTGATTTTCCATTGTGGTTCASTGTTCAAACGTTTGCTGTCGTTTTGCAGAAACAAGGAGAAGGGCTGGTGGGACACCATTGCTAAAGAAACMGCCAAGTTTATGTTAGTAAAGACAGAGTTTTCTTATTTGTTATAACCTAAATTATGCTCTGGATGCTATTTCAGTACTTATCAATGTATTTTTAGTATATTTCATATAAATCTTGCTGCTTGGACAGTAGCTACACAAAGCCTGTCTTAGACATGTGGGCAGCACATCATCTTCTCACTTTTGGATGGGCTGKATGAACCTGATGGGATGGAGAGGAWGGAGGACTAGCTCCTGGTTGTTTTMCCAAGGGAGAGAACAGARCAAGAGGGAGTGAAAAGRAAAGGAAAAGTTGGTGAGGTATGAGCTCAGGATGAATTCAAAGTAAAAGAAGGAAGTCCAGGATGGAGGTTATTCTAGAAGGCTTAAGAGGAATGACATTGGGGTGCCAAACAGGAAACTGGGAGCCTGTGTGAGGTGGTTTTTAGGGGTGTATGTGTGTGCATTTGTGAATTTTTCTGTGGTTGACTTATAACATTWACCTTTCCTGAAGCTTCCCAATCTTGTGCTTGATTGCAAGCACTTTAAAAAAAATGGACTAGAAGGAGGCAATTTTCCTTCACTAGGAAAATTTTTCTGTGAAATACATCTGTGGATCACCCAAAGAAGTAACRTTTCTGTGGCATTTTCTCTAGTTGCTTGCTAGGAAATGCAGTTTTCTCTTATGTTTCCATCCATTACCAGCCATTTACTCAGCAYCTGGATCTGGGTCAGTGATACGAGGTTGTCCTGGCTTTCCAGTGCCAAGGAAGAGGAAACCACCCCAAACCTCGACCCCTCTCCCTGTGTATTCACTCCTTGAATTCCTGTAGCAATGGTTTCATTTCCTGAACAGTCCACAAACGCCAAGAACTGGAGAGTGAGTGTTTCACTGCCTTTTGTTTCAGCTCTGTTTATTTTGTTTTCTTCWCTTTTGGTTACATTCTGTAGGGGCAACAAGGGCATGTTGATGTGGAGACTCAGCAGATACTCTAAAAGGTTAAAAATGGCCATTTTGGAGTTGCAAAGTCAGTGAGAGTTTCAGCTCTGACTCCAGATCTATTTAATCGGTGAAAATTTCTGCTGAAGAATGTAATATTCAGTTCTTTTGGACCACATTGAATTAACAGGATCAAAGGGAGGAAATACTTTTTCTCTTCAGGGTAACTGAATTAAAAAAGCACATATTTTGATTTGCCTGTGTTCACATATGATTCAACCTYGAGGGCAGATTTTAATCTAGTCTAAACGTGTGCAACTCCATAAATTTTACTGAAGTTGTACTGATTGATAGCAGCCAAAAATCTGCTTTTGTGCTCATGTTTGCTGCTCATGTTGCAGCATTTGAATGATTGAGTACTATTTGCAGTAACATTTATGAAGGACAAAATACTTTGTGCATTCGTTTGTATTGTTTGAGATGTATGGCATGGTAGTTTGATTACTTAAGACTTGTAATCAGATATTATAATGATCACAAGATAGCATTACATTRAAAAATACAGTCTTCCAAGTTGAATTTGTCATTTTTTTCAAGAAAGCTGACATGTCTTCTTTAATGAAAAAAGCTTTTCATCAAATCAGTGGTGAAAAACAAAAACCCAAATGAAAAATAATTCAGCATGTGGGCTGTCACTTTTCCATGGAAAATTAAAAAGGARTAAAGAAAAAGAAAAAAKTGCACTGGAACAAAAATTRTTTCCTGACCAGTYCTACTCAGAAATTCTTTTTCTTAGCATGTCAGTGCCATTCTTTCTTTGCAGGGGTACTTGAACAGCTTTGTAATGCAGTTTTTATGCAAGTTCTAGTAGTGATATCAGGAGAGCTGCAGCACTGGCTGATACACCCTGAACATTAACTTCAAGCACTGGACATTCACAAAGATACCTTTTTTAGCTGTCCAGAAGAACTTCACAAGGGAAATCCTAATGTAATTAGAATTAACAAATAGTTTTGCAGAAACTGGTGATGTTTGAGCCAGTCTGCTCCTCTGGCCAGTTTAGTGCTGTTGTTTCTCTCGTCATGTTTTGGCCTGTGGGAATCAGAGGCTCTCAACCTCCTTGTTTACAAAGCAGTCAGGCCAAAGTTATTTGTATTTACATCCCTTTATTTGTATTTACATCCCTTTATTTGTATTTACGTCCCTCTGGGCATTTCATGGGGACAAGCTGATTTTTTCAGGTGCATTTATTTTGGTTTTTGTAGCATTTTACGTATTGCTAGAGGAATATCTTCTACTTCAAATTTCCAGAAACCTTAATAATGATTAATTTCTATCAAACCCTGCCATTTGGGGTATGTTTTCTTGGTGTCTGCATGCTTCTGGTGTTAATGTCTATGCCAATGTAAAAATAACAGGAATTCCTTCTATTTTCACTTTTGCTTTTTAAGATCATCGTGTTTACAGATATTTCAGTCTTTTAATCTGAAATTCTTAATCTTTTCCTAGAACTGAGGTGCATTTTGGTATAATTTTCTTTGGATGTTTCAGCAGTTATTGTGTGGTTGGTTATTGTGTTTTTTTTTTCTGACAAGAACACTCACATTAGTAATAAAGTTTGGATTTACATAATTAGCAAACTTTCTGTGCATTTCTCAACTACATAGGTGGTTAGAAAGTTTTAAGGAAGCTATTGTGGACACATTTTATCACACTTATTATCTGGTCACTAGGACAGGCAGTTGAGTACTCTGAGGAGTTGTGTTTGATGGGGTGATCTGGCTGAATAATTCATGTGGATCAATTTGAAGCCAAAAGCAATTTTAGTGCTTATCCCAAAACCTGCCTAACAAGGATCCTGTTTACACACAGACACATGTAAATACTTGTTGCAGGGCTAATGGGCCCATTTTCTTGGTTTGGGAAGTAATCTAAGCCTCTAAACTGTGACTGAAAAACCCCTATCAAGTAAAACACATTTTGGGGGCTCATTGCTGCTAAATCTGCAAGTGTGAAAAGTTGAGGAAAAATGCATCCTACTGAATCCTGGCTCACCTGTGGCACAGGGAATGATGTTTTAAAGTTTGATGATAGTAGGGAGGAGAGATCTTGTCACACAGGATTGTGTTCATCCTTGGGGACTGTGAACTGTGCTGTGCACTTGTAATAAGTGTTGCAAATATTCTGCTAAATGTTTTGTGTGTGAAAGCTGTTCTAATTCCTGTTCAGTGTTACCTCTGTGTGTATATTTGTCGAGGCATAAGTTTACTTAAAATGTGTTTGGACATGGAATTAAAAAATTTGGAGCATGAATTTCACAATTCAGTTCAACTGTTGTTCTGTCCAAAACCCTTTTCCTGTTCAGCAAATATTAGCAGGATAAAATTTTCCTTAAACTTCTGCATAAATCCTGTGGTAACAAAAGTCAAAGGCTGGCTGTCCCAGGCTCCGTGTTTAATAAATGGAGAGGTCCATTCTGAGCACCTAATTTAGATTTAGGGTTTGTGTTAAGGTGCTTCCCTGCTTCAGTCAGRGAGCAGGAAGAATGCCATGTACTTTTCATCTGCAGTTGCCTCCTGCCAGAATAAGTGGCAGGAACTGAGTACCTGCAGACAGCTTTTTATCACCAGTAGGGAGAAACAGCCAGCTTAAAACTTAGATTTAATATTTGCTATGAATTATGCTCTCAGTGATGGAGAATGAATTCTTACACTACCTAGTCATAGCCATTTGAATGTGTGTGTTTCCAAGGAATAGCTCWAGATTCAGAGAAAGGAAAGCTTTTTACTTGAACTTTATGAATGGGWTTTTAACAGCATTGCTTACTGGTTTACCTCTGGGTTTTATCATGAGATGAATTCTTTACTCCATTGATATTGGTGTCTGTTCAACTTAAGTGGGAACAAGTTTTACCTGCAGCRTTTTCAGAGATAAGAAGTTATATCAAAATTGCATACATTTTATAAATTCCAGGCTAGACTCTTACCAAGCTAAATTTGTTGTAATTCAGATGGATTCTTGGGGATCTCTTTCTTGGCTAGCTGTTTTGACTGAAACATGTTGGAGAGCAGCCTAGTAATATTACCTTGTGTCTTGCCCACCTTCCTTACTGGTTCTTTAATATCCAATTAACTAAATTAGTGGTCTAACTACATGACAGTATCTAAGGAATGGTAGCTTGTGAACAAAGAACATACATTTTTTGCAGTGTGTGTGTCATTACTTTATCTGAAATGAGATTGAATTTAGTGTTGTTATTGACTAGTCTTACAGATTTTTTAAAAAGGGACCATAGCCAGAATTACCCTGAAATAATCCTACTGTGTGTCATTCCTTATTTATAGTCAAATTATTCCTGGTGTAACTCCAGTCAAGTGAACAGAGTGACTTTTATCGCAGTAAGTGAAATGAATTTAGCCCTGAGATGGAGCAGCAGAAAGATGGAACATGGTTACCTTTGCTATAGGAATTTAGTAACCATTGCCCATTGGCCTTGCTGGACCTCTGCATGTACTGACTCACCACTGCTTAGGCTGAAAAAGAAACTAAGAGCATGAAAACATGCTATTCTCACTGAAATCRCTGCAGTTGTCAATCTGGCATCCACATGGTTCCTTCAGTTTCTGCTTTCAATTTGGATTCATCTCCATAAAGATAAAGCAAAAACCTGATTTCAAGTAGTATAAACTGTACAAAATTAAATCTTTGACATGGACTTTGAATACTGATATCCTYATTTGCTATCTCACATGGAAGGTGAAAGGAAATGAGAGGAGGAAACATTTTTWAAAAAAAAGAAAATCTGCCCTTCTGCCAACCCCTCACCCCCACAAACATGTAACAACTAATTTCCAGGCCAGGAGTGCTTAATGCTGCTTCAACCTTTCTGGCCCTGGGGGAAAAAAAGTGTGTGTGTGGTGATGGAGGGGGAAAAGCTTTCACTTGTCAGCCTGTGAGAGCTGGATTGAAGGTTCTGTATTCAATATTGCCCTCAGTAATGCACAGCTTCTCCTACACGTGTACTCTGTGCCACTGGCTATCAGRTCTCCCCCAGAAGACTGTGTCAAGACATCAAGTCTAACAAGTGGAAATCACAATAGTCAGCTTTAGCTCTTTTGTTTTTACTTACATACTTGGAGAAAGTGCCAGTTCCTGCAAGCACTTCTGTGCTGGGGAAAATGTGCTTGTGATGCAGATTGCTTTGATTCTCGGAAGGGTTTTGCTGACTCTGTGYCTATCCCTGCAGGGAATTCTACATTTCAAATCTCTCCACTGTGTGTGCAGCTCTCTTCAGATCTGGGTTGTTTTATTAATTAAGATCTTTGTGTAGAGTATCAGAGGTGAGCRGATATCTGCTGGTTTACAAGGGTGTAGTGTAAAGGAAATCCAGCTCTCCAAAAGAGAAATAAAAGTATTTCTAAGTGGGCATGGATACGAGGAAATTACAGATAAGAGAAGCCTGTATGGATCAATGGCAAATTGTATGGTAAATTATTTACTGTGACATTTCTGAAGTGTCAATGACAATTAGGGGCTATAGACCCCCTGTGGCACTTTTATATAGCACTCTTAAATTCTGTTAAACCTGACCTATTTCAACAGGTTGAATTTAATATTTAGCTGGATGAAAGGAACATGTGAAATCAACAGAATAGGTTTGGTTTATGAAAGCCTTTGGTGTTGTGTTTTAAGTACTCTTGAGGTGAAGTATGTTGAGTGAGTTGGAGTATTTACAGGCAGAATTGCTGAGGATTTTATGGAACAAAACAGCAAGAAGCTTTGTCAYTCCAAGCTGGAAATAATGCCCAGCWGAGCCTGTAAAACACACATCAAAGGTGTACATATGGGTTACATTTTAATATTCTTGCAATATTAAAGACCTGTTACTAATTTTAAACTCCATTGGTAAAAACTCCYTTTYTTYYCCCTTTTTTCTTTTTGTCTTTTCTTTYATACTACTAAATGATGTAAATCACTAATGTCAATTTTATGTGATTTATGCCAGCTGAAGATCTGACWGTGAGAGATATTTCTCCTCTGTAAAATCATCCCAAATAGGGAAGGGAAAAGAGGAGGAAGGAATGGTGTCATCTGGATATGTGAATAGTTTGGCTGTAATACAACCCTGAAAAAGGCTCTGATATAAAGATGGAAATATGGGGATTATCGTAGAAGCTCTTGAGATAATCCTATAAATAGTAGRGGAAATTCTGGCTAGAAGTTGTCTATTGAAACCATTTTGAAATTAGATGGCTGACGGGAAGAGAATTTAAAGCCAGAAACCWCAAGGCAGATACTCACCTGGTGTAAATCAGCATAACTGCATTAATTTCAGAGGCATTGACTTGAAAAAACTGTGATGATCTCCACCAGCTGAGGATCTGTAACCACAGGTAGTGAGTGCCAAATGCTCTCACTCACACCAGTGTAAATCTGGAGTACCTCARCTGACTTGGTGGCGTTATTTTGGATTAACACTGCTGTAAATGAGAGTAGGACACAGTCGTTTGTGTTTGGAGAGTGAAGACCATTCATAGGATATGAAATGTGTCTTTTTAGATCAAGGAACACATTCACTTGAGAGATTGTTTTAGTCTGATGCTGCAGATGTTTAAGAACCAGGGATTTCTGTGTTCACCAGGCTGTTACAGRAAGGTGTTGACTCCATAAAATCACTCATGATACTCTTGGGTCCCCTAGCTAGCACATCTATAAATAAACTAATAAATTTGCTAACATTTTACTATATATTTTCCCTTTACTGTACTGATAATGACAAGAGTATGTGCCCACTGCAGCTGACTGGGGCACTTCAGCATCACTAAAGGAAGAATTTGTCCCTGTGGTGTAAAGGAAATGGAGTCAGAAATGGGACTCTCCTAAAAAWKKKSWKYCMAAWKKWWKKWRSMARGKYMRRYCMAAWTYYWMMMMMWWKRAMSKKGKKRMMWKGKGGGRARSCYTKKSYTTTTTTGTTCAAAACWGTAGCTAAAGGATCAAGATTTTTAGAGAATGTTTTGATTTATGAAAATCATAAATATGTTCATAAACATATATAAGGCACTCTATTTTCCAAAATCCTTTGGTAGTTTCCTACTGTCTATTTAGGGGCTAGATCAGGCCCTAGAAACTGTTGCCAGTGTAATACTTAAAAAAAARTCACATAAATCAGTCCTGTGTGGCTGCTTTCCTATCTACAGCCAGAGACTGTGTGTGTAGCAGGGAAAGGACCTTTTTCAGTTGTGAATGACTTGGGAGAGGCAGGAGAACATATGGCCATGTATTTTTAGTCCTAATGGCTCTTTTATTAACATTACTGCATTAATATCTCCAGTGAGATCGCAAACATGGCAAGTTATACTGTGCCTTTAACAATCCTACTCTGCCTCTTTTTTAAATGCTACATTTTTTAGCTTCTTGAATGGAATAACTGTTCAAGGCTAGAGTTTACACCAGCTGCTTTCATCACTGTGTTCTRTAAGTATATAAACCAAAGGGTGCTGGTCCAGAGCTGTACAGACACATGAGAAGAACCAGAAAGATGTTTATTTCATATTGTATCCAGAACATTTCCTGTAATTACTCTGTTTCCTGATCTACTTCCTACAGAACTTCTTTACCCTCAGCTGTCTTTTGCCTCCTGTTTATTGCATTAACCCTCACTCAGTGTCCCTGAGCATCATCTGTTCAAGGTGGGGCACTGAATCTTACATCCCTTTGTGCCTACCCCACATCCTGTGAATGGCACTGACTTTGAAAATGGCACAGTCAGCTCAGCTGCTGTTTCTTAGAAACCCCACTGTTTCATAGAAAAACATAATAATAACAATAACATTAATAACAATAATAATAATAATAATAATAATAATAATAATAATAATAATAGTAAAAGGCTGCTCTGCACTTAATTCAACTTCCTCTGTGGGAAGGTTTTCTATCCCAAAAGCATAACCCAAGAGTCATGTTTCTGTAACTGGATTTTTTTTACCAAGTTTGAATGATCTAATGGTGAGAAGGCACATGAGATTGCCACTTCTGTTTTCCTCAAGCCTCTAAAACTGTTTTAGCTTCTATGATTTTTACTTTTGCTTCTCAATTGCTGTTGACCTGCAAAGAATTAYGGACTGGATCACTGGAGCCAGGGAAATTATTTTTATCAGCAGAGTGACCAAATCAGGGTTGAGGTTATCAGCATTATTTACCACTGAAGCAGTTGTACCTTTTGATAACTCTTAATCATGACATGGCATTGGTTTTTGGTACAGGACTGGGTGTACAAGTGTTGCACATATGCACACAGACACATTGGCAGTGTTCCTGTGGTTTGGAATTAAAATTCCCAATATAATTATGAGAAAAGTAACCAAAAAGAAGGGTGTGGAGAAGGATGAAGGACAATGATCTGGTAAACAAGGCCTCGTGGTAGGGCAGGGAAGAGCAGATTTATTTTCTCACTCTGTCTCAGACATTTCCTTTGGCAGATTCCTTTGAGAGGGATTTGAAAAGAATGACTTGCTCACTATTGTCCAGAGGAGGACAAGGATGCCCTTGATCTCTGCTGCATTTTCTGTGCATGTGTATTGTGGGGGACTGGACCCTGCAGTCACTCTGTTGGGTGTCTCCACTCAGGCCCTTCTCAGTCCCAGTGAGAAGCTCTGCTCTYGTTGGAAGTTGGTGGGAAAAAACTGTTTTACTCCTGGTTTTGGTTTGGAAAACATCTTGCCCTTTTCTTTCTGTTGTCCAATTGCAAAAGTAAGATTTCCTGCAGCCATTTAAAACCATTCTGGTTTTAAATACTGAAATAGAGTAGCCTGGGGGCTGTATAAGCAGAATGCATAGTGATGTTCCCTGTTTGTRKTTTTTTTTTTTAGTAGTGTTTATTTGTAGTTGTGATGCTGCTGTCCTTGGTTACTAGTTGGATTTGACCTTTTTCTCAATCCTGGGTGGGATTTATTGCTCCAGCTTTAGCTATTTAAAAAGTGTCTAAGCAATTTGGTTTCACTCTTTAGTCAGTGCATAGAGAGCAACTCCAAAAGAGACTTAATCCCATTGAAACAGAAATATTTAGGGTATGAGGGTTTTGGGAGTAGTTTTTATAGAAAAAATTCTTTTTTCWTTGAATAGTGAATTAGATGTAGGAAGAAAATAGAAGTGTTTTGCACATCTGGAGTGCTAGACTTTATTCCTTAAAATTGGCAAACGTCCCCTTAACAGCACCATCAGTCCTTCTGCAGAGATGTGAAAMCATTTGGCACAGAAGATCTGATTTTAAGCCAAAGTAACAGTGATATCAGAATTATAGTGATATCAGAATTTATATTAGGATCTTATTTGATTTGATTCCTTCTATTAATTTCAATTACTTTTAATTTTTTTTTCAATTACTTTTAATTTTTTTTTTAATACCAAAATATGGCTATGTTTAAATTCTTTTTTCCTGCAAATATTCATCTGAATAACCTGATGAATTATCATAGTAGGGCAATTTTATTGACTCTTTCAGTATTTTGAGGATGAAATGACTGCATTTCACATGACTGCCTATTGCAGACATGGTTTTATGTTTCAGGTGATAGAGGTACAGTTAAAAAACTCCAAACATCCCAGATGTGTTCATAGATATATGTAGTTATTTAAAAACATCATTATTATCTTCAGTACCACTGATTTTCTTAAAGAGAAAAATACTCCCATATTTTTGAGTGCATTCAGCATCAGAGTAGCTGTCTCAGAAGAATTTAATGAGTGCTTCTTGCTATGACTATTTGCATGCTTGTATTTCTTGTTTTCAGTCTGCACAACTCCAATTAATATTTGTAGATATGGCCTGGAAGGGGTCTGACTTCAGGGAGTTCAGGTGGGGTCTAAGGAAAAGCAGTTTAAGAGTGAAAGAAATAAGCAAAGGTCAATGTAAATATCATGGAAAAAAAAGATGAAATACAAAAATCATCTGTTGTAGGAATTCATAAATTAAAATCTTGTTTCAGATTCTCCTTCTTTCTTCTTTCACATGGGAATTTTCAAAATATCTTGTCTCTCCAAGATCTTTTCATACTGTACCACAGATCAAAAGTTCTGCTCCTGTTTTGGGCAAAACCAGCCCTGATGTGTGTAAAGGGTAACACTGTGAAGCACAGGCTACAGCAAAAAATAAATAATAGTGATGATAATATTTTGTTTGTATGAAAGACGGAAAACCTTACCTATTCTGGGTTATGTCCTCAGTAAAGATAAACAGTGATACTACTTGCTAAAGCAAATTTTTTAATCATGGAGATCTCRGTACAATAAGCTCACAAATTAAGTAAGATTAGTGATTTATTTATTGATGTCTCACAGAAACTACTTCATCATCTGCTCCTGGGTCTATATGGCAGCAATTTTCCATGGTAACATGGAAGAAATGATGGACAGTAACTGGAAGGAAGAAGGTTGGCAAGAAGTCCATGAGAGTAGGAGCCTGGGCAAGGCAGGACAAAACCCTATTGCTTAGGAGAGGGCAAGAGAGACAAAACCAGAATAGTTATTGTAGATGTAATGATTGATACTGCAAAGTGGCCATGCAACAAATATATTTGTCATTTTGGAGTGATGGTGAGGTCTTTCACCTTAGGCTTTATCCTGAAGGTGAATTCTTAACAGCTGTAGCACAATGATGCCAGGTGCTCTTTGGATCTGTAAATATTGATTATCTTTCATGCAGCAAATTATCATTACAAATCTGGAAAAATATCTGTTGGTTTTTTTTTTTTTCCTAGAGGTTCCAGAGAGTTTTTGAGCTGTTTCAGCTGGGGGTGGCTTTACAGATAGCCAGATACAGAGCTTCAGATACAAAAGGAACCTTCCAGATCTATTTGGATGATTCCTCATATTATTTGGAGTGACAATTTGGTCCTTAGGTATTCAGCATTTATCTAAATCATTCATTGGAATTTGCTCTCACAGTAACAGTGACTTCATTTCTGTGTGATGATTGTAAGTTCTTATGAGAGGCAGGGAATAAAATTATGGATTGGCATTAAAAAGCCTGTGTGGTATGACTATTCTGGGATGGAATTGCTGGATGCCTGGTTAATGGGATATGGCTGACCCAGCTGTACACTCTTCACCTTCACTACACTTTCACTACATCTTAAAATCAGCTTACCAGAGGAGTTGTACAAAATATATCCCCCCAAAAAAAAAAAAGTTAAATTTGAATGTGCTGGGTCCACTGCATTGTGATTTACAAATCCCAGCTAGGCAGGTATCAGGTCTAACATGTAAATGTGGGAGATGGTCAGACTGAATTGTGCTTGACTGGCACACGTGTGTCTAAGTCCCCATGTTGGTAAAACAGTCATGGAGAATACTGGGAGCATTTGACTGGGAAGGGACTACTTGAAAATATCAGATTACAAAATCTAAAGGCCGGACCATAAGGGTCATCTAGATTATTTTCTTACATGAAAAGAGTTTCCTAATTATTYTTGCTTCAAGTCCAAGAGTTTAAAATACTACTAAATAACTGCTAATGCAAAAAAGTGGTGTGTAATTTGTCACACATACCTTGGTGAAATAGCCATGAATTTTAAATAAGAATTAGAACCTAGAATAGTCTAATGTAAAAGCATGTTGTGATTTTTCTTCTTCATAAAGGGTTTTCAGCTTTGTGCTCAGAGAAATTTTTTACTGTAAGAAGACAGTTTCTAATCTGCTCTTGGTTATATACACATATTGGGGGAAACATGTTTTGGCTCCCTCCTCTACAGACCCAGCCTGTCCCAAGCCTGTACTGTGTCCAGGGTTTCTTTCCTGGGGGAGGACTTTGTGCTTTTCTTGCTGAATTTCATAAAGCCCCTATTTATCCTTTCCTCTGGCCTGCCTGTGCCCCTTTGGATACCAATCCCAAGCAGGGGTTGTGTCAATAGATCCCCCAGTCAGGTGTCAATTTAAGCAATTGTAAAATTGCTGAGAGTGCTCTCCATCACCTCCTCCTGGTCACTGATAAGGATGTGAACCAGCACAGGCTGAATTCTGGGCAGAGCATGACCCAATAACCAATTCCTTCTGAATTGCAGAAATGCAGCCAGGGTTGTACCATGTAGTTGTCCTTGTAGTTGAAATATAATTTCTGGGATGCAGCATATGATTAGTGATGYCATGTGAAAAGTGAACAGGGAAACAGTTAAAATGTAATAAAAAATACTTTTTTTTTTTTTTTCCAGAGGGCTGTGCAGTTTCTCCATTCCATTTAAGCATTTTTGATTCACTTTTCCTAAAGTGAGAAAAAGAAATATATTTCCAATGTATTATACAAAAGAATATAATTCTCATCAGCTGCCAAAGAAAAAAAACTTGTGATACATGCAACATATGTAATATTTAAAATCACTGTCACCAATAATCTCACTTCCTGTCATTCAAAGCTTTTAAAGCTGCTCCCTGAGTAGGGATCAAATGCATAAATGGTATTCATGTTACAGGTAGTCTATAACTCTGATTGTCACTGTGATTTACAAAGAGGAGAGTATAAGCATTCACAGCAACCTAAATAGTATTTTCTTTTTTTCTTTGTTATAATCAAATGCTCACCTTTAGATTCAAAAAATCTTATAGTGACTAATGGGCAATGATCTTCTGGATTAGCTGCAGAGCACTCAATATCTCTTTGAGTAGCGATTACCATCTTTTTTGGGGGGGATATCAATTTAAAGGTCAAGTGCTTTCATAAAAAAAAGGTGATTATCCAGTATTTCATATGTTGAACAAAAGCTTAGCAAGATTCATTGTGTGTCAGTTTCTTTTGTATGTAGCATAAACGCAGTGAAATGGATTGCTTAATTATCTAACTACCTGTCTGCAGGGAAGGGATGTGACCGTGAATAGAACCTGTCAAATAGATGCTTTGCTTTGCTTGGAATATTTAATCAATTACTGTAATGATTTCAGGTTATAAGTTGGCTTTTTTAAAAATAGGGAAAAATTTAAATTACTTTCATGCCAGCAGCCAGGGATTTGGTTGTAAATGGGTGATTTTATTGGGAATGGAATGCGGGATGAAGATGAAAAGGAGAAGAGAACAAAACAGGGCTAAACTTATGACTGGTCCCTTTCTCTTACCTTTGAATTCCCATGCTGTTCTTTTACAAGCTATGAAAGTATTCTGTGACATGATAAAAATGACTAAGGCTATATTTATAACAAATCCAAACAAGTTAACTTGAAGCTGTTTTTATATACTCTTATAATTACAGTTATTTTTTTCTAATTTTATTTTTATAATTACAGATTTTTATTGGTTAATTTTGCAGGTTAATGGAATTGAAGGTATCATAAATAAATCAAAAAATATGCAGAAAGAAATCATATATCTATTTTTTCAACTCTTTCCTCTCTTGTAAGATGGTTTTCTTAACAGCTGAAGAAATTCTCATTTGTAATTAGGGATTACTACCTTAGCTTGTAAACATTTTTTCTGTTTGTGGATTTTGTTTTTGGATCACATCCTTTTTTTCTACTGATGTGCCTGTATTTGCCAAATAATTCATGTGTGTTTGATCTACTGTATTTTAAGAAACACTGCTGGGTCTTTGTGGGGTTCTGTTGGTAACTTTACATGGCATTGCTACCTCTCCCTTAGGAGGACAGCAGATTTTAAAATTGAATAGTAATAACTGACACCCAGAAAATGTACTGGGAGTATTGGATTTTTAATAACCTTTGCTGTTCTTCAAGTAAAATATTTATATGTGAGGAAAAGGTCTTTGTGTGAAGTCCAGTTACTGTTTGGACTTTTATACAGAGATCAACACTGAAGAGTATAACRTGCATACCTGAGTGACAACATGCTAGGAAAATTTTTATCAAATGTTTTTGATAAGTTATTGTCTTTTTTTTTTTAATGTAAAATGTCTCTAAAAATATAAATTCTAAATTTAAAAAATCCTGTTGCTGCTGTAGAAGGTACCTAATAAATACTTCAAGCAGCTTAAGTAGGCGGGGAATTGTAAGGCTTTTCTCATTTATACAGAYTYAGTGAGGATACGCTGTTTTATYTGCAGAGGGGGAGAGGAAGGAGATTGGGGTTTTTATAACATGACAGATTCAGATTAATAAAAAACAACAACTGAAGAAAAAAAAAACCCAATGAGTTTTCATTAGTGTTATTGTATATTAGTCCCACTCCATGCATGAAAGTTTTTTTTTAATTATATGAGAGGTGAGTACCAAGACAGTCAAGAAAATTCACTTGATGTACACTGCCAAAAACCTGTGTTTGGTTTTGGGTCCCTGCAGAGTGTTAATGCCTAGTGCCTAGGTGAACATCCACCTTTTAAACAGGCATTAGCTATTCTTGAGCTTTGTTGCTTTCTGTTTTTTTTTAGAGGTTTTCCTCATGGCTGCACACATGGTAAATCTTTAACTTCAAGTGTCCTTCTGTGGTGACCAACTAAAATATTAGCAAAATAAATGTTTTATGGGAAAATGTTGGCAGAGACCCCAGCAGAAACAGGTGGTATTGGGTTATTTCAATATAATGTAATGATGCAGCCAGGTTTCCATCTGGACAGCATGTGGTTGAGTCTACTTAGAGAGTATCAAAGTGTGTGAGTATGCACCAGGGATAATGGTGGTGCACAAATGTGTAGCTGGATGGCTACTTTGCAAAATAATAGTCAGGGTTCTAGGTCCTCTGGGTTAAATACTTTTACTGTCAGAATCTGAATTTCTTCATAAAATATTAAAGATGAAGCAAACCTCTGACATGCAATACTGAGCCGTGTAATTGTAAGGCAGTTCCTGGAAGCCGAGTATTGTTCACATTATAGCCAGGCGTTTATTATAAAAGAGTTCATTACCCTTGGAAGCTAAGACATATTTCAGCAGGCTCCCTGAAACAGAGGCATTTTCASCAAGCTTTAATGTACAAGGAAAAAAGACCCAAGCAAGTTGATCAGAACATAATTAGGAAATARGAGAGGAATCAGTGGATACACTATCGCCAAGGAGCAGATAAACATCTGGAGTAAATGTCTCCATCTTCATTGG
>NW_026623847.1:125131-132279 GCF_030028575.1 Malurus melanocephalus | reverse complement strand
TGAAATCTGGTTACAAATGCTTTGCTGGGGACACAATTTAGTCTGTTGCACTTACGGGGAAATTTGGAAGACAACCTTGGAAAACATTGCTTTGTGGGCAGGGGTGTGTTGAAGGTTAGGATTTTTCCTTTTGTCTTAGGGAATTTTGTTGCATCTGCTGCTAAGAGACAATAATGACTGGTACTTGCACTAGCCCAGCTCTGGGGGAAGGGTGGAGCTGGCCATGCCCTTTTCCGGAGGGTTTCTCTTGGAAGGGTGAAGATGCTGTGAGATTTGGGCTGGGAAAAGGGGCACGGGCAGCTGCTAGGTCTCTTGTTCTGGTGGGTTTGGAGGGAGATAGTGGAGCTGTAGCCTGGAGGATAGATTTCACTGCCACCACCAGAGTCCAGCATCCTGCTTTTCTCCTGCCATGGGTGAGCTTTTGCTCATAAAAGCAGCCATTACCTTGTTATACATGGCAGTAAAGAACTACTATTCCTTTTTCCATATCTTGGCCTCTATTTCAAAGTTATAATTCTGAGGGAAGGGGGGTCATAGTCTTCATTCCAAAGGAGGTCCCCACCTTCCTTGGCAGATGCCTTCAAACCGAGAAAGGGTGTAAGGAGAAAAGTTTGTGGGCTAAGTGGATGAGCAACAAGCTCAGATTTCCTTGGGGCTGTCAGAAGGAGCARAGTTGACACAGAGCTGTTTCTTTTACTTGGAAGTGAACAGCATTGCAACTCATGGGAAGTGTATCCCACACAGGAGTGGTACATCCCATGGGAAACAGGAGCTCTTAAGGGAAAACACAGGCCCTGATTCTTCACTGTCTTTGTATTTTGTGCACATTTAGTCGTTGTTTACAGTATCAATCAGCTTGATAGCATTTGACACCCTGTGTCATTTGATCAGCATGAGTGTAAATCATAGAAGCAGGGCTGAGGAAAATTAAGACCAGGTCAAAGGCTGCCATGAATCACAGCCTTGTGGGCTTCTCTGATGATCGATTGATTTGCACCAGCTGAGGAACTGGCACCAGCACTTTTCMACTGCTGATATATCACTCCTAGAGATCTATGTGTTAACAATCCCCATTTCTCTTTTTCTCTTGCTCATGGATGACCTGATTACACTGGAAACAGTTCTTTCTGCCAGGATGAAGAACCACTGAAAGTTTAGGGTGCTGGCCAACAGCACTTGGCAGCTAAAGATCTGCACACTGCTGCCATTAATCGGTAGTACTGCACAGAGGTGCCAAAAGGCATGGAAAGTATGAGATGACATCCAGAAACTGATGARTGTGATGATTTCAAGATCAGCAAGTATTTAACAGTAATGGGTATTGGACAGTTTTTGGAAAGAACAGCCCTTTCCATTCAGCTGATATTAAAAAAGACCAAAACCATGCACCTGACTCTGGCTAATGAGGCTTCGTGCCAAATATAGATCCTTTCCCCGTTTTGTGAACAAATCCAGCCTCTGGTTCATAATGCCTGTACTGAGAGGAAATGTAATTAGAACAGGTACGAAGGGCCAGGCATCTAAAACCTCGATCCAGATTGCTTAGAAAAATGAGAGTATTCCCCTACAGGTGGCATTCTATTGAAAGTTTTGTTATCTCACTTTTACCAGTGCTGTAGCATTCACTTTTAAGGTGCACATGTACTCAGGTGCTTTGCTGGGCCAGGGAACTGGATGCTTTTTTTTTCATAGTCATGTGATAGTGAAACTTCAGTTTATTTTTCAGTTTCACCATGTCTGTGGTGCTTGCTGTGGGGACCATGCCTTGATGTGCTGTGTGTCATTTCCATTCACTTTGCCCTTTGAGGTCCACGGTGGAACAGAAGTGTTCAAATTACTTTTTACAAGTGTTGGATTGTGGCATTCTTTCAAGTGAAATCTTTCCAGCAAACTGAAAGAATTGATGTATTACCAGTTTCCTCCAAGTTCAGGTCTGTGGCTACTCAGGCCATGAATTTGTGTGGCTTCTTCCCTTCCTTGCTGAAAATAAAGCCATGCCTAGAGACYAGACTAACTTTCTGTGATCTGTGACTTGTTCTTCCCCTTGCCACAAGATTAGAATTGCTGGGACAGCAGACAGTTTTTCCAGAGTCAATGAGATAGGTTGTAAGTGGTTCTTGAAGTTCTCAAATGAATAACTTGTGACAGTAAAAAGGCTGAAGGTAACAGATTATGGGTGGCAATGCACGTGACTGTTCATCTAAATCCTGATTGTGATGCTGATTTAATAGATCTGGTTCAAGGCTTTGTGGCTGCAGGGACTGATCCAAGTTTTATTTTACTAAGGATGAGAAGATCTGAGCACAACAATGTAGTAAGGGGGGAAAAAAGTGGCAGAGCATATGAGGAGCTACTGTCATGTCTTGTCTCCCTTATATTCCTGGAAAAGCCTTTTGCCACTCACCTTTGCAGTGCTCTGTAACTAAAACCAACCTGTGGCCATAAGTAGATTAAAAGTACAGTACTGCATGCTGAGAGTTTAAGAGACCTGAGAAAGTAAGAGGAAATTTGGTACATTCACTCTTCCTCAGAGAATTTTTTCATTCAGAGAATCCTGTCTGGAGATGGAACTTGGTCACTGCAGATCTGCAAACAACCAGGAAAGTTTGATGGTGCCTCCTCTGAGGAGGAGCTGACAGTGAGCATGTGCCTGGTGTTTCAAGGAGGGGAAAGGGAGAAATTAAAAACTCTCTGGAGAAGATTTAGCTGTAAAAACAGTCCGAATTTTTTGCCTACTTTCTCCCCTCCACACCTGTATTAACAAGGAGGGTAACTCCTTCAGGCACTGAGTCAGGCTGACCAAAGTCATTACCCTCCACTTGTGAGGAAAGAGCAGGTGGTGCCAGCACAGTTCCAGATGTGGGGGAGATTTYGTCATGAAACACACATCAGGAAAGGGAGATTAAGGAACTCTCTGGGGTGACACAAGAGGGAATGATCTACTGGTGGTGTCACTGTTTCTGCCAGCACAGCATCTTCTCTGTGCTGTGGGATGGGAAACCTGACCGRTTAAATGGGAAAGACCATGGTTCCCATTCCTCTTGATGTTGGCTCTTGCAATGGAGTTAGTACATGCTAATTTCCTCAACCCTTTTGCTTGATGGGCACAGTGCATCTCATCATGTCCAAGATTTCTGTTTGCATGTGGCTTTGATTCAAGGAAYGGTTTGGGTTGGAAGGGAATTTACAGATAATTCTTGTTCCAATGCCGCTGCCAAAGGCAGGGAACCTTCCATTAGACCAGATTGCTCMRAGCCCCATCCAACMTGGCCTTGAACACTTCCAGGGATGGGGTAGGCACAGYTCCTCTGGACAATCTTTTCCAGTGTCTCACCACCCTCACAGGGAAGAATTTCTACCTAAGGTAAACCTGCCCTCTTTCAATATAAAGCCATTCCATCTGGTCTTGTCAATCCATGGTCCTGTAAAAAGTTCCTCTCCAGCTTTCTTGTAGCCCTTTAAGTACTGGAATGGTTGCTATAAGCTCTCATCAGAGACTTCTCCAGGCTGAATAGTCCCAACTCTTTCAGTCTGTCTCAATAAGAGAAGTGCTCCATGTCTCTGATCCTTGGTGGCCTACTCTGGACTCGCCTCAGTGTGCCCATGTCCTTCTTGGGCTGGAACCCCAAATCTGGGTGCAGCAGTGCAGGTGGGGCCTCAGCAGAGTGGAGCAGAGAGAATCCTCTCATTCACCTGCTGCCCACAGAGCTTTGGACGCAGCCCAGGGTGCAGTTTGTTCTCTGGGCTTTGGGTGCACATGGCTGGCTCATGTTGAGTTTCTCGTTCACCAGCACCCCCAATTCCTTCTCCTCAGGGCTACTCTCAATCCATTCTACATCCAGCCTCTATTTGTACTTGGAATTGCCCCTGTTTTGACATCTATAAGCCATCTGCTATTTGCTGAACTGAGGCTGTGCCCGTGTCTGCCACCATGGTCCACAGGTATGCATCTCAAAGGATGTTTGGTTCATTTTGGGTCTATCTGGAGTGGAGAAAGTCTGTGCAGTTGGACTTGTTCCAAAGCAGTTCATCAATCYGAAATGTTTTCAAGAAAGTTTTATTTTGCTGCTGTGTCTACTAAAGAGTTTAAGGCTGTCCTGGCAGAGGATCAAACCCCGTGTTATTCGGTACTGTACTGACTTCATAAGGATTTGCAGGATGGACTCAATTAAGTCTAAAAAAATTAGGAAGGTGTGTCTTTCTGTCCTTTACATTAAATGCATACTGTTTGTCAAGTATTCTGGAGTTGAACATATGCCACGTTTTGAAGCCAGTATATTTGAAGGCCCACAAAGTAATGTACTATGCTATGTATAATATATCTCCTGGAAACAATCTAAGATATATTTATATCTTCTTCTGCTGTGAGAGATGTTWGTAAATGCTTCCAGTAAAAGAGCATATAAAGGTGAATCCTAAAAGCCAGGATAGAGTTGTAGGATATTATTATTTATCATTGAGTAACATTGCAAAACACTCCATCTTCATTTCACCGGAACCCTGGCTGAGTGTTGAAAGACATAATAAAAACAATCAGTATATTCTCATTTTTCTGTGTGAAAAGATGAAGTCATGGCATATGGTCAGCTCACCAGTGCTGTTAATAATAAACCACAGCTAATTAAGCGCTGATTTATTCCTCTACGTAAGTGAAACAAATTGCTTTAACGGCTTTGCTGAGGACCATCTAGTCAGATGGATTATGTATAGGAAGTTCAAACTAAAAATTATTAGAGATCATATTTCAGTGTGGTGGAGGTTTATGGTAGAAACAATTAGAAACCTAACAGAATGTGTCCTGTATTCTCTTTGATGGAAAATCAAATATGAATCTGGGGAAAAGTCTAATTCTCAACACAGCTGCTCCCCGTGCTCTATTGCACCAGATTTAAGCTGGATAAAAATGGAAACATGTTTAAAAAATTGATCATAGCTTATAATGGCAATAATCACCTTGAAATTGGTTGTTACTACAGTTAATGAACAGAGTATTAGAGCATAAAACGCCCTCAGATTCCCTCAGGCTATTAACTAACATGATGGTTGTTAACTGCTGGTCGGATAGTATCTTTATTTGGTGACTCTGTTTCAAAGACAAGGAAGCTGTGTGATGGGGTGCTGCCTTGGAGTGGGGGCAGAAAAAGAGTGGGACCTTGGACAGATAATCTCCATTGCAAGAATCCCCTTTTCCCCAAATCTGTAGTCCAGTTCCTTTAGAACATTATTATCCATGCGTGTGAAAGCCATGTTGCTGGCTGAGAGCTCCCACCAGTTTTCCCCAAAGTGAGAAGGTTTTTCCCCAAAATGAGGCAGGGCAATATATTGCAGGGTGTTGGAGGTCTTATGCAGGCAAACCCTGGATCTCTTTGCAAGTAGAAGCTTGACTTGGTTGCCTGGGATGGAGAGAAGACTTTCCTTTTCAGAAATGCACCGTGGGGATTTGCACCCTGCTGGTAGCAAAACAGTTCAATTGCAAAAAAAAGATAAGAATTGTTCAGTTTATCCCATTGAGCTTTRCATAATCTATGTTCCTTTTTCTTGTGTTGCTTACACAGTTCCTTATCAAATCCTGTCTGATATGGAGATGTTTCAGATGCTCATTGCTTTCTGAGCTGTGAAGTAGTAAGGGCTGATAAAATTGTACCCCTGGAATTGCCTCTGCTAACCTAAAGATTCAGTTTTGCCTGCTGGGGTTTTCTGCTGTTCATAAACTTATGGTTTACTAGTCAAGGTTTTGGTATCTTTGGAAAACTTAATGTCACAGAGCATTTATGACTAACTTGGTGTCTCGATCCCAGGAGTCTGAAGTAATAGGAGYACATTTCAGTATTGCACATTCTATATTTAGGGGTGTTTTTTCTCAGCAGTGTTGGGGCCCCTGTTCTTAGAGAAATAATTCTTTACAAGAGTTGGTTGAAATTCGTGGCAGTGAATTTTTCTCGTGACTTGTGATGTGTTCACAACATTAAAAATGCATATGGAAACAAGTGAGTGATTTTGGGTATATTTCTGAGTGTTTGATGGAAAAGGTTAAAACTAGACATTTTTTTCTTGACTAATACCTGGCTTATAGCACTAGGGAGGTTTGTTTTGCAGACCACCACAAGCTTTTTATGGAGCTTAAGAGCATTTTATATCATGCTCCAACTTCAAATATAATTATGCTAGCTCAGAAAATGCTTCACAGACATAAAACTCCATGTGTCAGGTTATAGTTTCAATATTTCAGGTGCAAGAAGAACAGGCTGCTTCAGCAAAGTGTTTCAACTCTGTACTGTAAAGGCTGACTGATTTCCAGGTTGCAAATASTCCGTGGTCTGTCATGACCTTTTAAACTTCCTAATCAAATTGAAGAGAGGCAACTTGCTGAATGTAGTCTCAATGAAATAAAACCTAAATCCATTCAAATTCAGTTCATCATGAACTAAAGGATTTTTTTCTTTTTTTCTTACTTTTAATTCAGCTGCCAAATTAAAAAGAAATTATGCACGCAGTGCTACCTGACAGTTTGTWGGAGAAATAGTCATCTGAAAAATGTTTTGTAAAAGATCTGTGATTTGCTTTTTGGAAGATAAAATGCTTCATTCAGAATTGAATGAAAACTGTGGAAGGATTGCAATAATTTAGTGTGTTTTATCCTAAATCTCATAATATTTCCTCTGTAGTTACATCTACCCACACTACCTAATGAGCTCCCTGTGCTGATCAAAATTCCCAGACAAAAATGCCATTGGAAGTATAATGATGCTGTTAAAATGTAAACTGCATTTTCTGTTTCTGTTTTATAAACTACCTGAAACTTTTCAGCTAAATGGTTTATTCACTTTCTGCTAAGTTGTACTTAAAGTGCTGCCTGTTGCTGTTATAGGAAATTAAATTACTTAACACAAGTAAGATGTGGGGCAAGAGTAAGGCTTTTTTTTTTTTGGTTTCGGGTTGATTTTCTGTTTGTTTAAAACCATAGTTGTTAATATTGAACACAACTGCTGCAGTTAAAACCCTAAGAGAAGTATGTCCAGAAGCCAAAGTACAGGAAAAAAAGTTCTTTTCTGATTGAGGACACTTGCCAAAGTTACATCAAAACCAAAGAGAAATCCTGTCTAAAGCAGATGATCTTTCTGATTATTGTTTTTTTTTTTTTTTTTTTT
>NW_026623847.1:113557-125037 GCF_030028575.1 Malurus melanocephalus | reverse complement strand
TGCTTATTATTTCAGTAGGGCTGTAACCAAAGTATTTTTTGGTGTGAATAAGGCTAGTTGATCTTACTTCCAATTAGCCTGCAGGTAAATGTGATTTCTGGTATAGTGCCTTATAGCCTTAAGGTAAATATCATAGAGAGATTTTTCTGGTAATTTTGAAAACTCCAGAAATATCTTTGTTTCTTACTATAATAGTTAAGAAATTTATTTGAAATGTAGCAGTTGTTAGATCTTCTCATCCCCATGACATCCATGACATCCTGGAAATTCAGCACTTGGAGACACCAGGGGCCAGCTGGAGATATGAAGATGTTAAAGCTGGGAAAAGTTTGAGTTTCTCCTCACTKCTCAGATTAGGAATGAGAGAAAGATACAAAACAGTAGCCTAATATTATCATCATTTCCAGAAACATAGTTTTCGGTAAGGAGTTTAAAGCTTTCTTGGTTCTGCATGAAATGCATCTTAGCTGGAGTGAAAGAATGGTGTGCCGAAGCCAGATTTTTCTGAATGTCTAAAGAGATGCTCATAGTGAGGCTTTTAAGCTTAGACAGGTAACAAAATAAGGATGTGGCTTCCAAAAGAAAGAACAATAGAGTTTTACACAAACTTCAGCATKCAGCAAGCTGACTTTAGCAAAATAGAGGTGACAGGCCGTTGTTAGTTCCTTCTTTGATCTTCACTGCAATAGTTTTGTRTTCTGGCATAGGCAGAATTCTGCAATCAGCTCTGTTTTGGGAAAACAAGACATTGAATGAAATCCCAATGTTGAGTCTCATGGCACTTGTGCTGTGCAAGACCCCTGATGTTTTCAATGTGCTTTTCAAGCTGCTGTGAGGACTTTTCTCCCCCAATCACTTTCTTCTTTTTTCTTGAGTCTGTTTCCAGCTAAGCTTCATTGTGTTTTCACAGGATTTTTTGGCYGAGTATCACTGCTACCCAGCCCTCACAGCAAAAGAATTTAAAACTCATGCTTCTTGTGTTGTCTGTGGTCCAGCATGGGAGCTCTCTCTATCCCTACCTGTTCATAGCAGCAGTGTGTGGGAATTCAGCACACATTGGTTGGTTTTAGCTGATGGTAGCAAAAGCAAAGCTTTTTATGTGTCAACTACAGTATTAAAACTGGATGCTTTAGAAAAACTGCAGATTCACATGATATTAAACTCTTGCAGTAGCTGCTCTCCTGGAGCAGTGTATTTGTTCCTGTAGCAGAGTTTAGTTCTGCACTTTATATTAAAGTTCTGCTTGTAAATAATTTGTAAAAGGTTAATTATTGAAGGTGTTACAGGTATAAACAGCTTGGCCTGTAACAGATATTCAAGGGCTAAGTAACCATTTGTACAGATACGCCTCCCTTGGATAGCTTAATCTTGTGTTTTGGAGCTACATCCCTGTTTCTGCCTTCCACCCTTGTTTGCAAAACTCATTTTGTTGTAGTGGCATAAGGGAAAAATTGGTCCAAGTTCAGAAGAGACATGGAAAATATATTTTTTTTTAAAATAAAAATTGTAGCTTCTGTTAGTTGTATTTTTAAGCAAAACCAAACTCTACACTTAACTAACCTGACCTTTCTTACCCAATTTTTGTCTTTCTCTGATAATGCAAAATAAAATTTCCTGTGCTTAAAAACACGCCCAAACCTTAGGTGTGTCCTACACAATGGTTAAACATCTTTGAGGAGATTTCTTCTCTTAATGACCCCAAAGAGCCAACGAGCTCATCAAATGTGCCCAGTGAGATGTGCTGTTTGCATCTTTGCTGTCACTGCTCCGTGGCTTTGGGCTGCACAGGGGACTCCTGTAACAAGTCACAAGTTCTTGCCTCAGGTTATGAACCTGTGCCCTGTCCAGAGCTGGACATCAAGACCAAGAAATGCTGGTGCAGCTCTCATGCTTGGTGTAATTGTGTTTGSTGACAACTGGGAAGTTTTGCTGCTTCCTCAGAAAGTGATTTTCTTCAGTCTCCGTGTCTTAAAGCCTTAACTAATGATCCCTAAGATGGACTTCTCCCCAACCTCATTAACTAATTAAACAAYTCAAAATAAAGAGTTATTCAGGCTGCAAAATATGGCTGAGAGGGCCTTTAGTGCAAACATTAGCATTTCCACAGAATCCATAATCATTAGGAAAACAGAAGCACGATGCCCCAGACGGTCCTGTCTCCACCATTCCAATATGCTCTGCTGTTACATGTGAGCACATTTTTATACAGCCCCTCTCCTGAGTGCCCAGATCTCTGTCCCTGCCCTGCATCTCGTGTTGCTGCTTGCATCTGCTCTTTTCTCCGTGTGAAATTCTGCAGTGAGGGGTGTGGGACAAACAGCAATAGCATTGGTGGTGTCTGGCTGCTCTGCTGCAGTTCTGCTGCAATTTATTCTCAAATGTGAGATGCTGGAGTTTTTTGAAAGGGATATTTATTGTTCTGCTTGCCAGCAGGAAGAGCAGCATAATTCTTTGCCTCAATAAGAATGTTGTGTGCTTCTCTCTCTGAGTATGCATTGCAAAACAGCTGAAAAGCAACAGGAGGGGGGAAGGTGGGGAAATGATAACTTGAATGGAATATTGCTATTATCAGGAGGGTAGAAAAACTCTGAGGGGAAGGAACACATTTGTGGGGAGGTTGTCCAATAGAGCATGTTGCATATATTTTTCCTAGATTATGTTAAATATCTGACAACAGTGAGAATATGGTTGAAGTTACTAACGGAATACAGTATTTTGATAGTGGTGTAGGGAAGGATAAATTCAAATTTTTCASACAGGCTAAATACAAAGAAAAGTTAACACAAAAATGCTGTGGGTTTCACCCTCCCTGGAGCTGAGAAAAGCTGTCCAGTAATTTTGTCAGYTGGTGCCAGACAACACTTAAGAATAATCTTGAGTGATTTAGATGAGTTTGGAGCAGGTAAGACCAAACTTGAATGATTGGTGTGGACAGACAAGCATTGAAAGAATGAGCTGACTCGCAAAGTATTTCTTGGGGGATCTGTCACCATTTGCTTTGCTCAAACTGGAATCTTTGGAAAACTAGCTCCATACAGCATTCCTGTGGAACACACAAATTTAAAGCAACTTTCAAGGAAAAGTGATCACTTAAAGCATGAAAATAAGAAGTTCACAGCTCTGGCTGTGAAGATTTTCCTAGCAGTTTTTGTTTAGACACAACTTGATTGTGATTTTTTTAAAAAAAATTATCTTAAAGCTTCAGACCCAAAATCATAAGCTTTAAACAAAAGGTCASTTTTTATTTATGTACACTTTACAAGCACACTGTTAGAGGATGTAATGGTYCTTTGGATGTTAACTTTTTATTTATGCTTAGCTTTGATGTAGGCATATGCAAAACATTGGAAATGTAGTTAAGGAAACAGAAAGGATGAGTGAAAAATAGCCATAAGCCTGAGCTAGGCTCTCAGGCTTAAAAAAATACAGATTTAATGAACAGTAGCTGTTGTAGGATGTTCCCATATTGAGGAATATCTAGACAAATTTTGCACAAAATTAGTGTACCCCAATGTGCTACCATTCCTAAAAATCTGTGATCTTAACTATTTTTCATGGAAAAGAGCCCTTTTTTTTCTTTTTCTTTTCTTTTTTTTTTTTTTTTTAAAGTTCTTTTTTTGAAGGACAGTGGGCTTAAGGTGCATTTTCAGCACTGTTCTCTGTTACCATCTTTATTTCATTGCGAGTCTACATGAAATACTAATCAAGGATTGGACAAGTCAGTTCCACAAAATCATCATAATTAAGAAAAAGCTGATTATAGATGATTATACTGTGCAAGACTCAAAGGTTCACATAACTGTGCATTCAGTGTCAGACATTAGCAAGTAATTTTGAAGGAATGTAAGAACCAAGAATAAATCTTGACCTGCCCATCCCACAAAAAGTCGATTTGCACTTCACACAATTCACAACTTTATTTTGACCAGGCAGCTCTTCAAAATAACTTAATATTTTGTCAAAGTGTGATGCTAAGTCGAATGCTCCAGGCAGCTCTGCTTATGTTCAGATCACAAAGGCTGTTGTACTGCCAGAGCCAGAGGGTCAGATATTTGCTGATGTAAATCCTTGTGGTTCCACTGGCTGGAGAAAGCCATGTTGATCTGTTTGAGTCAAGGATGTAGCCTAGAACTTTTATGTCTTTGAAGCTTATCTGAGTTTTCTGTTACTCCTTGGTGGATTTTTTGTGGCCATGTTTTCATAATTACACATAAGCTCCCATCTAATAAATCTTTTTTTAATGGTTTTGAACTCTGYATTCTCCTGTAGCCTTTTCCACGGAGCAGTAAAGTCCATACTTACCAATAAACAAATAAAGGGACAAAACAAGTCCAAATACATTATTCTTACACATTGTTCTTTGAACTCTGTCTCAACATCTTGACCCTTTACTCACAGTAAAGATTGTGTGAGTTCAATGAGATCTGTTTGCTGCCTTGCAGTCTGTAACCCCCATCTGGGCCATGTGATGGAGAGAGTTTGTTCCACACTGCCAGAGCATTTCATTGTGGAGTTATGGGGTGCCCCCTTCCCCTCAGCCACAAACTGTCAAGTAGAACTCATTTTCCATCAACAGAGAGCTCAGCAAAATAGGGGGCCATCAAAATTAGTGGTGGAAGAGGCTTATTGAAAACCATTTTTTTCCTGCTTTTTGCAGATGGGTAACTGTATTATATTGTAATTTTTTCCCCATTCTTTGTCTGGGCAGTTTCAGAAAGACTCAATCWGTAGGGCTCAGCTCTTTCCCTTGGGAGACTATTCCACAGCCTAATGGCTAAGATTTGGCCATTTTGCTAAATGTTTCCAGATAACTATCTCTTCCCCTGCCCCATACGCAGTTTCATCCCATCACTTCTAGTTAGTTATACTTCCATGAGCCAACTGATACTAAATCTTTCCTATTCACAAGAAAAATACTTTTTTTCTTTGTAGGAAGAAACCAAGGCTTGACTCAAGATGAATTTTCTCCATTTCCAGTGTTCAGGGAAATGTCTTTCTTGTCYCCCTCTTTCTAGCAAGAGTTGAGAAGTGTGAATAGCTGGAGGTGCTTCACACACACACATAWACAATCTTTCAACTGATTATTTTAAATACCAGATCCTACTGTGGGATCTTTAGAGAATGCCCCATATATCAGAGATGATGGAGGGAAGCCTGGGGGGCTGTATTTATTGTTTTCTTTGCTTTATATTTTCCCCCCAATAAATTTTTAAACTTTTGTATATACAAACAACTTTCAATACAATACTGATGTCTGTCTCATTTTTATTCTTCTTTCATGAGACTAATATCAGATTATCTGGAAAGGAATGGAAATGGCCAAGATATTTTTCAGAGAGTGATTCAGAAGTGTTTAGGCCTGTTTAGTAGTACTGAGTGCGGCCTTTTTTGGTCTCTGCACTCAGTCCCAGCTGGGACTGGGATGTGCAGGTGACATTATTGTTTTCTCACCTTCTTGGAGTATCTGGCTCCAGCTTGACCCTGTTGTAGGGTAGTCATTAGGATTAGAAAGTTTAGCAGACTCCAGATGGTTGAAAAAAAGAATTTGGGTATCTTTGAGATGCTGTACCCTGTACCAGCTGTGCAGTGGCCTTGTGAGAATTATTGTAAGAATAGATCAAGTAAATGGAGTAGATTTATTGGTAAGGTTTTAGGAGCAACTCCYTGTGAGTAGGTGTTATGCTTTGACTAAACAGTGCTAAGGAATTGCTTTCACTTTTTTTTTTGCTCTGAATGAGCTCTGGTTTTTGAACCTAAAAACTCTGACTTTATTCAAACTGTACTGGTGATAATTTTGAGGCCTTCTATTTTTCTCTAATTTCTTCTACTTTCTTCCTTCTGCACGTTTCCCTTGCAACACAAGACTCAGTAGAAATGGTCTCCTGGAGGAAGAATATTCTAGAAGATATGCTCGCTGTATTTAATCATCCTTGGAGCTTTTATTTTGCTAAAGGACTAAAGTGACAGCCTTTAGAGAATAATTATATGAAACACCATGTGTGAGCAAAGTGTGAAATGTCCCCAGTTCCAACCAAAGCTATAGATATTTTTATTAAATATTAATGCCATGCATTTATGAAGGCTTTGCCAAGCAGATGTTAGGCTGGTCTTTGAGGTAATTTAATTGCACAAGGAACATTTCCTGTCATTTTTATCAATGTCAGGCTTTACWTGACATTTTACACTAAAAATATAGAATGTAGAGAAAGAGAGAGAAATAATTAATAATCAGTTTCCATTCATGAATATCTGTTAATATTTCCCTTYAGAGGATTTAATGTTTCTCCTGAATGTTTTTCTTGGAGACCARTACGAATCTGAGCTAACCTGGACTCTGTGCAAATTCTTCCACAGGGCCTCCATCTGGASTTGGGCCCACTCCTGCTATTGCAATTCTTATTTTTCTATTTGTAAAAAKCTGATGATGACACTGAAAGAAAATCTTAACTTATTCTGAAGATGCTGATACAGGGCTCTGAAAATACTTGTGGATAGAGTCCTTTCCTCCTTAGAGCATCATATGATGATCAAATGTCACAGCAGGATCATTCTGTACAGAAAATATAGATTAATTAAACTTACTGACATTATGCCTCTGCAAAGTGCAACGTCTTAACARGATTTGGCATCATAAAACATTTGATTATATACAACGCATTAATAAAAAATAAATAAGAAAAATAATAAACCAAAAAGGCAATTGAAACGTCTGTGGGTYAGATACAACATAMTGAGCCTATTCATGAAATATCACTGAAGGACCCCTCCTCACAAGTATGACATTATTTACATGGAAAATGTGCAATCACACTTCTACCTTGTAGATGTTTTAAATTCGTGAAACTGCTTTTCCCCCAAGACATAAGTGGGGGGAAAAGTCTCTGTTCCATTCCCCAGAGACAACATCTGTCCCCCACCTCATGGGTGGGTGATCATTGTGGTTGAAATGATCACTTTTAACTCCAGCTGAAGAAGGAAAAAAAAAATAGATCATAATAAATCAGAGCGTGGTAAGAGCTGAAATGAAAAAMCATCAGAAAGGTTTGTGGGTTTGACCTGCCTGCCTAGAATCAGCTCTGGGAATTTGTGTAAGCACTGCTGAAATAGGTTTTGTGTGTGTTAGAGCCCCAGAACTCCACCTGCAGCACTCAGTRCTCTGCTCCTGCCATGGAGGAGCTTTGGCCCATTCTTTTGGTTCACTGGGTGCATCTGAGAGGGTCCTGCTTGAGGCAAAGAAGGTGCATTTACAGTCTGGCTGCTCCAAATGGGATATTGAAGATTTGATCCAGCGAAGAAGGATCATTGTGCTCATTCCTGACTTCCAGATAAATCACTACAGGCCCAGCCTGCAGAGAAGAACAAGGAAAACTCCTTGTTGAGGGTACAGGGGCTAAAACTTGCTTGCTCTTACCTCCTAAAACTAAGGAATTGATTACAGTAAATTCAAGGGTGCAGCACTAAACAGACCCCCTTCCTTTGGCTTCTACAGTTGCTGCCACTGGTTTGTGTGGATGTGGGTTTGGTTGCCTGCAAGGAGGAAAAATGGAAAGGACTTTGCAGATTACTTCTGTGCCATTATTCTGAACCAATGATGTGGGAACTCAACAAAGATTGTGGTATTTATTGATGTCTGTGCCAAGTTTAGATGTGTACAGAAGACTACGTTCGTTATGTATGCAGTACAGAAATGTGACGTTTCCAATATTTTTTGTAGAATTAACTTAAAATGTCAAAGTGATTTAATACATAGGCTCAGAGATAAAGTACTGGCTTCTGCCCACTTCTCTGTGCAGGAGAAAGTTTATTTTACATGCCCTGMAAGGTGGTAAGTTTTCAATGAATTGTCCTTCTAGAATGGTTTGAGATCAATATGTCTGGTTGACAGGCTGAGGATGGAAAAGCTATTTATCGGTGAGAGCTGATCAAACAATTTCTTTATTATTATTTTGAAAGAAGGAGAAAGCTTAATAGTTGCTTGAAGTTGTTGTTGTCTACTCATATAATTTTTCACCCACTCAGCAGAGTGCTGAGCAGTAGGAGCTACAAACATGAAAATAATAATAAAATTCTGGTGTATTGCTAAGTAGTAATTGACAGAATTATTCCCCAAACTCTGCAATGGGCTTCAAGTTTCTCCATTGTGCCTGACATCTTTCCAGCTTCTTCCACATTTATTTGATACCATTTGGTCTCAATGATTGCAGAAAATGTGGTCCAAGAGGCACAATGGGAATGTTTTGTGTTCCGTGTGCCATAAAGAAACACAAAGCCCAGGAAGGGGCAGGCAGAGCTGCTGCGTGTTGCAAATATCTGGTGACCTTTTCAAAGGCCAAAGATTCATCTTGTACCCTGAATTTCTGGTTTTGGAAGCAATCAGCAGAAGTTTTCCCAGCAGRCTTTCTGCCCAAGATGTTGGCTGTAAGTCATGTGACTAATGCTGATTCAGCATCTTTGACTCGGTTCTTCTGTAGCTTAAACGGGTTTAAAAGTCCCCAAACTGCCAGAAAGTGGTTCATCACTGTCTCTTGTGAGCTCCTCATTTTATGTGTGCCTCGAATTAGAGGTTCTGCTGGCTCTGAAAGCTGAGCTCTTGCTTTTATTAGCACGGTTGTGCCAGTAGCAGAGTTAGAACTCCACACTTCACACCGCTTGACACATTTAAATTTTTCTTACCTGTGTGAAAATGGCTTTAAGCATGCAACACTTTCTGGGTTTTGATACAAAGATCGGAGGATTCGGGATCCTTGAATAGGAGATAAAAATGTTGGGGAAAGGAGGTTGAACACCAAAAGTTTCCCCACCTTTTATTTTTCTGAACTTGTAACTAACTATTTTTCAGGAAATATAAGCCATCTGCATGAGAAGGAGTTCTCACTGTATAAAAAGGAGTTCAGACCCTGTGTGTAGCCATCATCCTGTGTTCAGGCCCTGTGTCCAGTGCCCTGTCAGGTRTGACTTCCCAGAAGAATGAGAACCAGTATAAATTGTTTTCTGTGCCGGTGTTTTTCCGAAACATATGGTGCCTTTCACTGTTCAGAGTTTATACTCTGCACRAGATGGGCACACAGCTCCCATTAACTTTAATCAGAATTGCATGCACAAGGGGAGCATAGAKGCCACATCTTGAATCTCTGGGTTTTTACTACTTTGTGTTACAAGCTGTGATAAATTAATATGTATCTGTACTGCCTACTTTGGCATGCCAGCTCCAGTGGATTTTGCCATATTTGATTGTTATCTATCCTTCACATCTTGCTTAGGAGGAGGTGTGGTGGGCAAGAGGGGCCAAGATGCTCATCCAGAGGGTCACATCTGTCTCAGAAAATGAAGTGGGGTGTTGATTGCATGTTTGCAGTCAGTTGTCTCTGCTTTTATCTGTGAGGTCTGAATTTGCTTTGATTATAAGAGGGATAAAATGTGAATTTCAGCAGTTTGAAAGMAGTGCTTGTCCCAYTGCACTCAGCACTGGTGAGGCTGCACCTCCAGTCCTGTGTTTAGTTTTGGGCTTTTCACTTCAAAAAGGCCATTGRKGTGCTGGAGTGAGTCCAGAGAAGAGCAAAGGAACTGGTGAAGGATTTGGAAAACRAGTCCTAAGAGTGAGCTGGGGTTGTTTAGCCTGGAGAAAAGGAGGCTCAGGGGGACCTCACTGCTTTCTACGACTCCCTGGAAGGAGGTTGTAGTAAGGTGGGGATTGGTCTCTTCTGCCATGTCTTAAGTGAAAGGATGAGAGGAACTGACATTAAGTTGTGCCGGGGGAGGGTCAGATTAGATATTAGAAAAGAATTTTTCAATGAAAGAGTGATTTGGCATTGGAATAAGTTACCTAGGGAGATGGTTGGGTCACTGTCTCTGGAAGTGTTCAAGAGGCATCCAGATGTGACACTTGGGGATAGAGTTTAGGGGTGATCAAGGTGGGTGCTGTGTTAATGGTTGGACTTGGTGGTCTTGAAGGTCTCATCCAACTTTGATGATTTTGCAATTCTGTAAGAAACAGAAAATGTAGAGCCATTAATACAACTGATAAAACACACATTCACGAGGAGCATCAAGCAAAGTCCAGAATCGACTCTTTATTTTGATAAGAAAATAAGAAGGATGAWCACTCTTTAAATCAGCCATGCAACTACTTCCGTGCAAGCTGTTTGTCTCTTGTTCTCTTGTTTTCTGTGTACATTTGGACAGAGGGTGCTGTAGGATGTTTTCCTTTCCAAGCTGCTGGCAAGGTTTATTGTAGGTTTGTGAATTTGTTTCGGTAAAATGTGATGGTGTCCTTTTTCTTGTTGGGTTTTTTCCTCTTCATGAGAAGAAATGTGACTTAAAATCTCCTGTGTTGTTCAACTATTGAAGTTTAAACTGGAAAAATGGCTTTCTTATGTAAGCCATGGATGCATAGCTTACTAAGAAAGAGATGTTTTCCAGCTACAGGCTAAGTTTGTGGTCTTTCACAGTGGGAAAATTGAGATTAGGATAAGGCTGGAGGAGTAAAATCAGGAAAAGGTAAAGAGGAAGATGATGTAGTCTGAGGAATGAGCATTTCAACATATTTGCAACAGTGACCATGAATGTTCTTCCTCAGTTGTTGAGGGATTTTGCMGCAGTCTGATTTAGGACTGCAACCTTTGCATTGGTGGAATCATATCCAGTTTATACTTGCAGACGTCAAGAAACTCTAGGGAGGAAAATATTTCCTTTCATTTTGCTAGAGTCCATTCTGAAAAAAAAAATTAAAAAATTCTTGGCGACTACAGTAGCAAGAAAAGAAAGAAATGGCATGTTTTCTTGTTTTGACATGACTGCATTCTGTAACCTTCATTCTCAAGTTTAAATAATCCAAAATCATCAGCAGCTTGAATCTGAATGAACCACTTTGCTATGATGAGACAATGTGATTGACCCTAATATTACTGAACGAGATGTCTGTCTTTAGTGCCAAATATCCTTATTTGTAGGTTGCTCTCTCCTGCTGTTTTTGGATTTTCTGGAGGTCTCAGTTTCACCTCTGGATAAGGATCAGACCTTTCAAAACTGCTTTTCATAGGAAACAATTTTTGGCATCTTTCCTTTTGCTGTGATGCATTACCAAGGGSGGTTTTGATTTTCAATTAATTTTGCATTTTTATCAGATAGCTTGGTTCAAAGATGCTCCCAGATATAATAGTGGATTTTATTTTATTTTTTTAATTGGTTCTTGGGACGAACTGAAAATGTTAAAACAGCAGCATTTTTCATTCAAATGTAGCTGGTATTACTCAGCCTTACACAATCAAAACTCAGAGTTAGGCTGCCCAAAAAAGCAAGAGGAACAGGTACTTTAGGTTCTTTTTGAATACTGGGTTGTACTTTCAGAACACATTTTGAATACTGGGTTGTACTTTCAGAACACATTTGCTTCCAGTGTTCATTCTTGTCCCTGTGGTGCTGTCAACTTCTCCTAAAATGAGAGGTGAAGCTGTGATGTACTCATTTTGGTGATCTAAAGC
>NW_026623847.1:67678-112839 GCF_030028575.1 Malurus melanocephalus | reverse complement strand
TTTTCCTAGAACTACTCAGCTGCATGCTTTTGACATTATTTATTGAAGACAGATACATTAACAGTTAATACTGGCTTTAATTCTGCTCCCCCCTCCCAGGAAATGTTGATTCCATCTCTCCTGATTTTGATGAAGACTGGCTTTGCTGGCAGCCTGTGGCTGGCACAACTACAAAGGCTGATTTGGGGAACCTTAGAGGTTTATTTAGATTCCTTAAATGTTTTGGCTTGATGGTRTCATGGGTATTTCGAAACTTTTGAAGCCTTTTCAATTCCTAACAGCACCAGGCAGGCAGACACAGGGAATAAGAAGCCAGTGCCATCTTTGCTGTGTTCATCAGGCTTGTGAGTGTCTCTGGGAGCGGGGAGGGAAGGGGAGGCAAGCACAAAAAGGRGTAATAATAGCAACTGGTAGATTGGGACCACGTTTTTCACCTCACTGAGGGAGGATGGAGCAGCAAAGATGGTGCTTTGTGTGCCTGAGAACAGTTTGTATTAATGGAAAGAGTAATGCAGCTGGGAAATTTGGACTCTGTGCATAAAAGCTGATTTGGTGATCAGCTGTGAGCATGAAAGCCACTTTCCAGGGCTCAGCCTGCTTGTCACCTTCAGGAAKTTTACTGCTTTCCTCTCTCATTATGTGCTATGTGCTCTTTGGATTGGTACCCCGAAGAATCATGCTGCTTTAGCACTGATTAATTTTTTTTGTTTGGTTTGGGTTTTCTTGGTGTGGCAGGAGGCAAGGAAATGCATGTGGATGAATGCTGGGAGCATGTGGAGGCAGCAAACTTGGACAAAACATTTTCAGGGTGCTAAACCTGTTTGGTACTAGAAAATCACATGCAGCTGCTGCTTGAGCTGAAGAGAGGCAGCATCTTCACATAGCATCTTTTTTATACCTTATGTTATAAAATGATCTTCTGTGGAATGATGGAGCAGAAATAGCCACAAATAGTTTTTGATCCATTTTAAGAATTTGTCTGTAGCTCCTAAAATCATCCAGTGGTTTCTTGTTAATGTAGTGAGTCACATCAAATGCCTCAGACCAGGCTGATGCATGTCATTTCTCTCACAGCACCGTGCTTCTCCATTCTCCCTTCTTCTCTCCATCCTTCTACCTTTCCCWACTTCATAGCATTTTCAGCAAAGCTCTAATGAGGTTGATACTCAAAGAGTTAATTATCTTGCACTCTTGAGGCCTGCTTACCTCTCTTGGTGCATCAAAGCACGTAGGAGAAAAACCGTGCCCAAGAAATGTGGCAGAATACAGCCAGRAAATTTTCTTCTTCCCCTGGCAGGATGGTGGACAGTGTTTTGTGCAGCCTTTAGACTTGCTCCATTCCTTATCAGAATGTTTCACAGTGTGCAAGGAGGATGAAACCCCTGCACAACTTAAATTTTAATTAATTGAAATTAAAGTAGTTAATGATTAGATGAAGGCTGCTCCCTTAATCTTTTAACTGTTCTCCAGAATTCTGGCAGAAGAATAAAGCTGATTAACTAATTCTGTACAAACGAGTTTCTCTTCAGTTAAATGCCATAGGAATTTCCCAAATGGGAGCTAACAGATGAAAAAAGTAATCCCTGTGCCCTCACTGGCTGTTTGGATTGATGAACAGAAGTGAATACTCTCTGTCTTAAAACACATCATGGTTTTCTGATGGGCACTGCAGGCTGGATCTAATGTGCGTGTACATCTATGTATGTAATGCCTCAAAAAACTGTGAAATAAGGACTCCTGCTCTGTCCTTGAGGTCTCTGCACACGTCACAGACTGAAAGGACCCTTTAGTGTTTTTTTTTTATTTTATTTTAGGAGTTGTGAGTGTTGGAAGTGCTGCTTTGAGAGGTGTCTTGGTAGCAGAGCTGAATGGTTGTAGAAAGCTTTCCAACAGAACAAGGAACTAATAAGCAAAAAAATTTTTTCTCTGAACTGACTTGTATAATAAAGGCAAAGAACTTGTTTTAAGGCTTGCAGAAAAGCTACTAAAATCAGAATTTATTTTCCCCATAAAGGAGATTAGAAACAGAATATATTATTGGCACAGTTCATAATAGTTAGGCTTGTCCTCTGTAGTTAAACCAGAACTGTAGGGGCACACAGCAGGTCTGAGAAGAGACACAGTGSTCATTGCATTGAATACCACACTACTCCTTTCCCTGGCCCTTCCCCCAAACTCTGTGTCTCTTCAGATTTTAGCAGGGACCGTGTGTCAATTAGCTCCAGCCACCACTGGATGTAGCTGTCGCTTCACAGAAACACAGCCAAGGAGACACCTTTCTGCCTCTTTGGACATGACATGGCACAGGTTACTTTTTCAATGTCATTTCTGACCTCCCTCCCTCCCTTCCCTCCCCTAGAATATATTTTGCTACTATTCCTTTTCTTTGTGGATGTTCTRCTGCTTATTGGCAATAGAAAGGACATGAGAGAACCAAGAATACTCCAAGAACACAATAGCTACCTATTGCTCATACTTGCACTCATCTCTTGAATAAAAATGGACATGGTCCAAACTCTCCATCTGTGAAGTCCTAATGTTATAGAAGAACAAGTTCATCAAATGCAGGCAGTGGCTAAAAGATCTGGAAATGAAAATATGCTTTGCCTTTTTTGTCTGACAAAAACATCAAGCCATGTTAGATATTACAGCTTTTATTTAGCTGTGTGTGATCAAAAGCTTCTTCAGTTCTCCAGGGTTGAACATGAGTGCAATATTTCAGAGGTAATATGGGACAGTAGTTAAAATACAGGCAGACTTTTTAGAAGGTCAAGTRTTCATAAATGAAGGGGAATGGCCCTTAAGCTGAAGGAGGGCACATTTAGATYAGATATTAGGTGGAAATTCTTTACTGTGAGTTTGGTGAAGCAGAGGGTGCTCATACCAATGGTGAATGTTCCATTCCTATTCCTGTGTTAGATGGGGTTTGGAGCAAGYRGGTTGGTTGGAAGGTGWCCCTACCCAYRACACACARAGAGAAGCCAGGTGWTCTTTAAGGTCCCTTCTACCCCAAATCATTCTATGATTCCATGATTTTGTAGG
This sequence comes from Malurus melanocephalus, assembly GCF_030028575.1. Classification (NCBI taxonomy): domain Eukaryota; kingdom Metazoa; phylum Chordata; class Aves; order Passeriformes; family Maluridae; genus Malurus; species Malurus melanocephalus. The sequence goes on along the minus strand of NW_026623847.1, from coordinate 109,797 downwards.
TATTCTCTGGAGAGGCAAGAAATCTTAAAGCACTGGAAACAAACTGAATCATAAAGGAGAAAACCACTATGACACCAAGGAGACACAATTAAATAGAAGGTGAAAACTAATGATCTATAAAGGGAACAATATCAAATTCCACGTCTGTATTTAAAAATACAAAACCTGGGTATTTCTGAGCCAGTTAAAGTTCCTATATTATTCTCTTGGCATTGTTGTTCTCTGAACTGAGTCAGTTTTCGAAAGTAATAGGCTGGAAGTGTTCAGACCTGTGTACTTGCCTGTATTAGTAGTTTGCAAATATTTCAAAGCTGTTCATTTATTTGGTAGGAACCAAAAGTGATTAAAACAATCCCAAACCCAAGACAAAAAAAATCCAACCACCATCCAACCCCTCTTGTTCAGGAAATATGCAGGAATACTGACTCATTCTTACAGTGGATACATCTGATATGTTTGGCTTGAATTTGGTCACATCCCCTTGGAGTTTTTGCTGGTTTATGGGTTTCATCAGAGTTGCTAGAATTTTTGTTTCCACACACTGGTAAATGTAGGTAGGTTTGACCTCTCCAGCTTTTATAATTTGCTCTTATGCCCTTTGTTATAGTTCTGGYTGAATTTTCAGGTAGTAACAAATGCTCTTGTCTTTGTGAAAGAAATCTTCTGAGGGCAGCACCATTTTTCTTCCTGTCTCACTGCAGACTCGATGGGGAATGAATTCTGAACTTGGAGAGCAGTGTCACAGCCCAGCGTGGTTCACAACCTGCTCACCTCCTGCCTGCTGCAGGATCAAGGACTGATCTGGGCTTCCAGGTCAGGATCTGTAGAATAAATTTCTTGCTCCTGTGGTGTTAGATTCTTCTACCTGTTTACAAGGCTGCCCATGAAGACACTGAAGCTTTRGTTCTTAATTCTGTCACTGGTATTAAAACAGCAAGGTGTATCATTGAACCTTAGCAAATAGGASTAGAAAGGACAATAAATTATCTAGCCTGGTCTCTTTCCCCAAGGCAGGATCAGCTAGACCTAACCCTCCTTGACAGATGTGCAGCAAACCTGTTCTTAAAAACCTCCCACAACAGAAAATTGACACCCTTCCTCAGGCACTTTTTGCCAAAGCAGAACTCTTCTTACTGCCAGAAAGGCTTTCCAAAGGACAAGCCTGGATCTCTCTTCCTGTAATTTAACCCATTAATTTCTTGCCTTATCTTCAGCAGAGGAAGAAAAGAATTTTTTTTTCTTTGTAGCAGGCAGCGATTGCCTTTCACCATTATCTACTGTGGCCTATGCATTCCAAATTTTTTAATGTCTCCCCCATCCCCTGGTCCTCCACCCCCASCCCAAGACCATGTTTTGTGGATCTCTGATTGCTCTCGATGCCCTCCTGTGGCTCTTTCAGGCCGGTATACTGAGGAATAACTTTTTTTTTTTTTTTTTCTCCTTTGTGCTGGAATGCCCATAGTTGTCTCTCAGCCAAGGCACATTCAACTTTTAGCAACTAAACCATAATTTTGGTTTAGAAGGCTTTAGGGAGACAATGCATAAATAGTATCTTGCTCCCACTGTGTACTCACTGAACGGGGAAAATGTTGGAGRGTTGCCTGGCTGGTTTTAAACAAACAGGATTGCTTGGGTGTTTGCTTCCAGGGTAGACAATGGGAGGAGAGGGGAGCTCTGTGAGTAGTGTATTGTGCCCACATGTGAACTTAGGCCCTGTGGTGCTAAAATGCAAGAGGAATCTCCAAGCAGTGCAGTGTTGGAGCCAGAACACAAGTATAAAATTCCTGGCGGTCCTGGCAGCTGAACTCCTCATTCAAACCGCTTGCATTAGCACGAGTGAGCACCAAAAACATCCAAGAAACAAAACTGAAAGAGCTCCAACGCACACAGTGGCTCTCYAAGCTCCTACTTTCTCATTCAGGTTTATTTTCATATGGCTGTTAGTGGGTATATGACAAGGATCTTGCCTTCCCCCCACCGCTTTCCCTCCCCTTTGCCATGGTGCATTTTAAATCAAGCTGTCCTCTGTAGCTCTGCGGCAAATCTGTGCACATTTCTGGTTTTGCTCTTTCAGGGGATAATTTCTCCTGTTTAATGAGATCTGAAAATGAAGTCAGGCATGAGTTGGAGAAAGGTCACAGCATGTGCTCAAAGGTATATTAACTACCGTTGGAGCTGGCATCCATTGACTTCCATGAGGACAAAATTAAGCAGCAAACAGTAAATACWTCCACTAGCACTTTATTACAAGCAGGACCATTTACAATGAATAAGAATTCGAGAAGCTTCAAGGATGAAATGGGGATGCTCACAAATAAGAAGAAAAATCTTACTACTTAGGCTTAGAATGTGATTCCAGTCAAGGTTAATGGGGAAACGGTTAATGAGGGGTACAGAATCCAAAGGCTGCATTGATGCCATATTGTGTCTTACACAGGTAATTAATGCTACTGACTACTGCTAAATGGCTCTACCTGAGCACATTTTCTCTAGCAGGAACTTTAAATCCCCCACACTGTGTACAGGAGRACTCTCCTGATGCTTTACGACTCCCACTAATGCTGAACAGGCTAAATCAGAACCAATTTCTTCCACCCATTTCTAGGATGGYGATTTGCATCCATCACCACCATGATACATCCATCATTCAGGGCCCAGTGGTGTAATGGCAAGTTTGGCATCAGCTTCACAAGGGGAAGGATCAGTCCTTGAATGAATGTAGTGAGAGAAGAATCACATTTTGCCATTTAAGGAGTGTTTCCACAGCAGAAAATACTATGGGAAAAAAGAGAGCTCCCTATTGTTGATATTTTTCTCTATTGTCATCTTCCTCTAGCAATTTTWAAATTTTTTTGGGGGGAAAGTTGCTTTTCTGCAAGGTCCAGGCAAGTATTTCTGCTCAGTGGCCAGCACAGTGCAAAAATCAAAGCAGATTAAAGCTTTAAAGGTGACCCACCAGCCATCCTGTGCCCAGGCAGAGCACAGGGATGCAAAACCCACCAGCCAGCTATGTAAATCCTCCATTTACATCTGCTCCTGGAAGCTGAACTATGCTCAGTACCCGGCATGGGAAGAGGAAGAGCAGGATGAKATTATTTTGAAGGAAAGAGAGGGACTGCATCGAGTTTCCACTTACTGTCTGGTCCTGTTTAAAAATATTTTGTTTTCCTTGCACAGAGGCTTTAAAAGTAGGGCATTTGTAAACACTGTTCTTTCTGCCCAGTGCTCATTGTATTGACAGGAATTGCTTCAGCTGAACAGTTTTGTCAATGTGCTCGAGCCTGTTTGTGGGTGGCATCCGGAGGGCAGATTCCACTCTCATCCCAGACCTAGGCCTATTCCATTGCTGTCTTTAAAGCATCTTCCAGGTGCATTTGGGTATTGCTTTCCTTCCCAATCCCCTCTTCCCTCTGCCTTTCTTCTTCTGTTGCTCGGAATAAGATGGTTTGAAAAACCTGGGCCAAATCCTCAATTTCTTTTGGGCAAGGACTGACAGATTTACAGGATTAACCTCCAGGTTCCACCTGCTCTCACAGGAGGGACAGTTCCTCCAGTGCCACATATCCCCATAGCACTGAGGGCTGCAGAATGGAACCTATGAGAGCATTTCATCCCCCTTAAATTGGACCCAAAATAGAATGGGGTGAAATTGGGTTGTGCTGCTGAGTCTAAACAGCCTTACCAAGTAGAGGTAAATGTCTCATAAACAGGTCACAATTTATATCCTTTTTGAATTCCTTGTGATTTGGGATTTATGGCCTTCCTGGAAATCTTGGGCAAAATGCAAGACTGATTCATTACTCCAGTATGTGTACTTTCTCCTGCTTTTAACTGGTTTTTATTTTGTTTTAACTTATGATCATTGTGGTGGGCTGACACTGACTGGGTGCCCACCAAGCCCTCCTCATTCAGCAGGACAGGGAGGGAGAAAATCAGGTGGAAAGAAACCTGTGTGGATCAAGAAAAAGACAGTTTAGAAAAACAAAGGAAATCGTAAGATTTATTCTCTATTTTCCATCCACTTCCCAGGAAGGAATGGTTTCTCAGAAAGGCAGATGTCCTAGTCATGAATGGCCCTTCTGTTTATAGGATCTTCTTCAGCACAATTTCTGCTCTCTGCAAAGCAGCAGCAGGACTGGAATCTGCTGCACAGGCTGTAGTTCTGTCCTCTGGCTTTCMCCCACTTTCTGTGAGTGGGCTGTTCTTGTCCATCTCCCTGACATCTTTGAAGATTAGAGTTCAGTTTATAAATTTCTCCTTTTGCATTCAGAAGAGGCTCTTAGAGTGACTGAATGAATCCAAATTATACTGATGTGAACATTTTATCTTCTCTCCCTTTTCTCATTTCTAAATGCTGAACTTCAGAAATCCTGAATTAAGTTTGTATTACCTCAGCTGCATCATTGTTTTCTGAGAGCATACTTGCATTTGGCAGAAAACTGAGTGGCTTTTTGACTTGGAGAAATGGGAGAGAATGAGAAGTTCATTTAATTCCTTTTTAATGTGGGTTTTGTTTGTTTGTTTGGGGTTTTTATTAATGTATCCTTTACTCATCTGCTAGTTGTATGATACTGCTGGGAGAAGAGGCAGACAAGGTGATGATGATGATGATGATGGTCATGATTACATTTAGGTATTTTGGAAACATCACATGAAATGAAATTTGATTATGCTAATCTTCTAGCCCAGCTTTTGACCCTGTAAATTTTTAAATGGAAGAGACCTGGGTATTGCCTGCTGTAGCCTAACCCTGGTAGCCTTCTCTCGTGCTTTTCCTGACAGATTTTAAAGCTTATCTGTTTTTTGGTGGTGTTCAGAAGCTGTTTCAACTGTGTGAACTAAAGCCCTCAGAGGATTTAATCAGTCAATGGAGCATAAGATTTGGCCCCCTTTATTCTAAATGCTGATAATAACAATCCTATTCTGGCTAAACTCACATGAGGTTAAGGTTGATGCAAAAATACATTAATAAATTAAAAGCAACACCACCTCCTCCCTCCTGTCCCCCAACTTGTTTGGCAAGTGCAGGAGAGTGCCTGGTTTGTGAGCAGGAATGCTTAGGAACACGTTTGYAGGCTAATGTGAAAACCCTTTTAATCCTGGTGATTTTAACTTGCCTAAATTCTTTGATRGTTGCCCTCCTTGATGGGGCTTGAGGTTCTATTGCCATGATGCATTTTTTATACAGCATTCCACAGGAGTTAGCACTCGCCATGGAGACCTGCACTTTGTCTTTTAAGCAGATAAAAAGAGAGGTCAGTCAGATGTAATTCCCCAACTCCTCGTATAAACAATTTAACCGCTGCAGCAACATACTTGTTTGGAATTACTCCCTCAGATTCAATTCCCTTTTCCTGCTGCACTTGTAAAAATGGTTAGTGTCCTCTATAAACTGCTGCTCAGCCAGGTCCAAGGCTTGCTGTGGAGTTGTAGAATAAATGTTAATCTAATACAGGTTACTGGGTCAAATGCAATCACAGGCTTGTGGGAAAAGCTTAATACTGTTCTGCTTCTTCTAACACAGTAAACCTGGATATTATATGATAGGTTAAATACCATTGAACCATGGCAAGAATTTTCTTGAAAGTAGGATTTAGTACAAAGGAAACTACACTGGAAGAGTGACCTAGGATTGACTTTGCTCTCTGAGAGCATTCTAAGAAGCTGAGGTATGCTGTGAAAATTATCTCCCTGAAAACATTAGGTACAAAAAAACCCTAGGTCAGCTACAGCAAGGATGATTCAGCTAGTAAAAGGCTGCATGGGTTTTTACACTGCTGCCCTCTGTCCATAGGAAAGAGCATTTTGCTTTTTTTTTTCCCCCATGCAGTGACTGTGGAGCCAGCATGATGTGACTAGCTTCAACTTGTGATATCTGAGATTGTGTAAATACACACTTTAAAATATATATCTCTACCACTCACATGTGAGTGCTGACAGTTGCTTATTTCCTGCAGGCTGGCCTGTGTTATCCCTTGCTGTCATGGACCTCTCTGTCCTGCAGTGATGGTAGTTTGGCAGAAATCTCACCTTCTTTAGTGCAGCTTTGGTTTGTATTCAGTGCTGCTGAGGTCAGAGACTTGGTGAACTCATTAAAGGAAGGTTTGGGGAACAATCCTGCRCAGAGATTTGGCTCAGTGTGTGCTAATTTTTATCAGCCCAAGCCAGTCCCTTTGCACAGTGGTCTGYTGTCTGCTCCTCCTTGTTTATGTAGTTATTTATAGCCCTGGTGTTTGATTACAGAATGAGGGAGAATGGGCACAAAGATGAAGGGTGTTGTGGAKTTCATTTTATATTTGTTTTATATTTTCTACTTCAACCAACCAAAGTGGCAAAGTCCTGTCAGTGAGAGAGCTCTGGATGATACACAGGGAGAGAGGACACTTCAGAGTGCTGGGGCTGAGATCAGTTGAGCTCAGGCATCCCTTCCATCAGTCTGATGAGGCATTTACACTGGGATGAAAGGTGGCATGTGAATATACAGCTTTGCCAGTCAGTAAAAGAACCAACCAAACCCCATTGCATCATGGCAGAGAAGTGTCAAAACGCTGCCCCAGCGACGACAGAGCAGTGTCAAACCTCATTTTACATGTGGGTTGTGAAAGGCAGGGTCAAAACAGGCTGTGGCAGTGGCAGGAACATAGCCAAGTTTTTTTGAGATAAGTTGGCTGGTTTTGTTTGGTTTTAGTTTTCTTGCAAAGTTTTATACTGAAGGCAAATTTCCCACACAAGATTTTGTATTGAGTGCTGTGTACAGCACACAGTGCATACCTTGGCCTGTCTCAAACATTGTTTTTCACATTTTAATTCAGAAATGCCACTTAGGCAATTTTCAGGCTTTGCACACAAAGTGAAAAGGATCTCTAAAAACTAGTGGGTTGTGGAGTCAGGAACTTACCTACCACCACTTCAGAAAAAAATACAGGTTGTAGTTATGCATAGGGAGTTCCTCTTTGGGGAATACTGGCCTGTTTGGCAGCCAGTTGGATGTTTCCAGCTATTGCCCCACATCCCTTGATTTTCCAAAGCCAGCACAGCTTGGACTGCTGAAATGCCATGGCTCCATGGCAATCAACTTTTACTGCCATCGTCTGAGCAAGAACTGAAAGATGGTCCCCATGTGGCAGAGACTGACAGGACTGAGCTGACAGAGACCAGGAAAAGGAGAGGCACTGCTCATGGGCTGTTCTGCAGGGAAATGGGGGGAAAAGATCTYGAGGAGGCTGAGATTCAGGAGACCTTTGGAGCATTTCAAGCAGAGGGTTTGATCTTTCATCAAGTGGTGTCAGAGCCTTTACACAAATGTGTTTTTAATTAATTTTTTTTTAACACTGAGTAGAACAACTATGGATTGTAGCTTGTCTGGGAAAGCATAACAATCTGCTGAAACCCATGCTRAATGAGAGAAAATGTTTTGTTTGTGCTATTTTCTTTGTGTTAGCCATGAGACCCTGTTAGCCTTTAGTCCCCGAGCTCTCCACTTCATCTTCCATATCCTTTTTCCTCAACATTTTGTACATCAATCTGCTTCTGACTAGCCAGGCCCTCTGCTTTTTCTCTCCTCCTGCAGGGTTACTTGTGGGGTAAGAGGAAAACCTCTTATCWTTTCCTCCCTGTTCCATTCTTCACTGAAGTGTATATTTTTCCCTCTTGTCTATTCTTCATCTGACCATGTTTCTGTCTTCTGCCTATTCTTCATGTCCCTTTCATGGGTTTCAACACTTTTCTCATTTTGCTGAGTCTCACTTGCCCTGAAAAATCTGATGCATCTACCAGATGTCCCTCCTCTGTGCTCCCAAGGRCTACCCAGGGCACACCTGCCTTCATGCAGCTGGAAAGCTGAGATGAGGAGGATGTCTAAATTCACTGCTCAGGCACTCCTTCATCCCCACTCTCCTCTTCAGGGCCAGCTTTATAACCTGACATTATTCTTTGGCCAGTCAATGAAAAAGTATCAGCTGATTTAGGGTTTTCAGTGAGGAAGTCCTGATTCTGCTGAAGGCTAAATTCTTAATTTCATATCTCTTGCTTCTCTTGTACTGTGTGGTGCTGCTGTTTGCTTTCAAATAAATGTTCATCTTAGGAAGAAAAGAGGTAGGAATGTCCATGAATTACCAGATACTCAGTAAGCCTTTTGTGTTGTACTTTTTAAAAGTCTTATTTGCTTCCCCAACCCTTCATCTTCCCAGCTGCTCAGTAACCCAGACCTTGGTGAACTTTAAATTATTGCAGTTTACACTGGAAATGCTGGCTGGTGCAGCAAAATAAGCATCTGGTTGTTATCCTAGCTCCCTAAAAATAATAAAAAAAAAGTTTGATCCATCTTTTCTAGCCATGGATCAGTCCTGTCCATTAAGATTTCTTCCTGTTTCACCACAGAAAGAGCTTTGTGTCTTGGTGAAGGCTCAGTGCCTCACCAGTAGCAAAGTGTGTACATGGCTGTGTCCCTTGTTGAGCCCTGAAGATTATTTGTGAAGTAAGAAGGCTTGCAGAGTGTTTCTTTTCCCTTTAAGGAACAATTAAAAAAAAACCAACAAAAACCTGTGACATTTTAGAAGGCGATTTGCTAAGCTCTGCATGTTCTGTGTACTTTAGTGTGTGAACAAATTAGATTATGAAAGGTAATGTATTAGTGATTTGACAGTAATGTGGAATCTTGGAAGCATTAATCGCTAATGCATGTTTCATAATTTCAGCTAAATGATCTCACTTGAAATGCAAGAGAGGCAATWGAAAAATTCCTTGAGATTGCASTGAAACCTGCAGATTACTTTGATTTACTGCAAAATACTGCAAGGCAATAGGAAATGTTCACAGCTGCTGTGTTTAATAGTTACCATAGAAATGTGTGATGAAATGGTAAATTCATATATGTGTTTATCCTGTCAAATGCAAGTCTCATTCTTCATCTTCATGTTACATATTAAAAAATCCCCAAACAAACTAAACTGCAGGTTATAACATAGTGTTTTTGTTAATTATTTGTATTAGCAAAGTGTTTAGATATCCTAATTCTATCCTATCCTAACCAGGCTGTGGTGTTCACCTTTATTCCTGCTGATGAAATCCACTGTGCATGGATTAAACATTTCTTAAAGACAGTTCTATTGGTTACTGATTCCACTACCAGTTATGAATTGATGCTTCCACAGTTGGGTTTTCTCAAGTAATCCTCTTTCTACTGAGTAATCCTCATGACCTTGAGGGTACTTTATTCCTCCCTCTTCTGCCTGATGTCTAATTTATGAAGTGAGGATTATTTAGGAGAGTAAAGGTGAAAGGATTGGGCCCATTTCCAGTGGTAGCAATAATGGCTGTGAAGTATTAAGGTGATACCTGACTCCTCTTTTATCAGAAACCATGGAGTGCTGCTGTTTAATGCATATTAAGCAGTGGAGAATCATAAAAAAGAAATTTCTCCATTGAAATAGCTTTATTCTGTAAAACAAGGCTAATCCTCAAAAAGCCAGATTTCTCTTCACATCAAGAAAATATTGCACATCATGTGAAAACTGAAATGTTTGCCATGTGTCACKTCTTCCTCATTGAGAACTCTCTTCATGGTCTGTATTTCCCAAGTCAGTTGCAAAAGCCYAATAAATTAATGGACAACTTCTGTTTATAAAGGAATTTCAGCACAAGCAGTATGGACTCTATTTCACTACAATGCTACAAAACTGGTAAGCTCCTTTTGTAAATCCTTTAAAAGGACTCAGTGGGCTCTTTACCTCKGCCCAAAAAGAGCTTTTCAATCCTATCCATGAAATTATGATTGTCCCAGAGACTTCCATAAATGTCTGTCTGTATCACCATCCCTTTTGACTAGTGCTGCTGAGTCTTCAAGAAGTGGAAGAATGTCTCATTCCCCTTTTTAAACTGGATGATGCTTTAAAGAAAAAAGATGTGTGCATTTGAGGTAAAGTGGAGACTGAGTGTGAGTGGGTACAAAGAGGGAGAGCAGAGATTTGTCTTTCAGAGTAACATTTTCTACCCCTTTCATATGATTCATTCATTATTGTACTCAACTGGTTTTAGGGAGCCCAAGGAAGTACCTGGTGCTTTTTGAAGCAYGTACAAATCATCTTCCTCACCTTGAAGAGTTATTATCCCACTGGGTGTATCCAGACCGGGGAATGGAAAGCAGCTCAGGCTCCTGAGCTGGCAAACCCTCCAAAGCAAAGGCAGTGCTGCTGTGAACGACTGTGGTGGTTATTTTACTAAAATATATGGCCAAGTCCTGGCCAGGTGCCCCAGGAGCGTGGCCACGCTGCCTCTGAGCCACGAGTGAGGAGCTCCAGGAACTCTCCATGGGGTTGGTGTTGTCATTCACTTGGCAGCCCCGTGAGCAGCTGGCCCTGTTCTTTCTTCCTACGTGCAGACATCCTGACATCASTGATGTTTCTGCCCAGATACAAAGATTTCTTGAGCCAGAAGAGGCAGCCTCCTTCCTGTAGTGGAAACAAACCCCTCACTTGTTCCTACTGTTGTTTATTTTTGTCTTCATTTAAGTATTACTGCTAGTAGGAGGAAAAGTAAACTTTTAGAAAAATGCTTAAAAAGTATCTGAAGTGTGTATCAATGTGAAGTATTCTTCACATTAGCAATCAGTTTTTAACAGAGAGCAATAATAGTTTCATTTTTGTGAGATTTTCTTTTTGAAAYGAAAATATAGAGAGTATTTTAATTTTTGCAGCTTTTGTGAAGAATAACAGTTGTTGGAGAGATAGGCATCACAAAGTTACTTGCATTCTTGAAAAAAAGAAACCCAAACATCAATTCTAATTTCCCCACCTAACTGGACTAACATAGCATCCTGTCTTTTCCCACATGCATTTGATTTCACCTGTCTATCTTGTGGTATTTTCCTGCTGCACTGAATCCAGAATCACAATGAAGGTTTCTCTCCTGATACCCATATCCCATGGAGTTAAAGTGTCTGTGATCTCTCATGAGAGAGGTAACATGACCCTACGTGTCAGATGTGTTATAATAATACAGCAGAATTCCTCAAACAGTGCTATACAACTTGTAAATATGATCAGAAACATTTGCTGGTGTTGAAAATAGGATCAAGGTTAATTGTCAAGGCAGTTTAAGCAGTTTACCTATATAAAATTAAAAGAACAATCAGGTTTTCAAACAGCTGTAAGGTGAAAAGGAATTATGGAAAAAATACGAAGCCAATATAATGTTTAATGAAAAGTTGGTATTGTAAACAAATAACAAGCAATATTAGRAATTAAAACTGAAGTAAACCTTAGTTCTGCTGCAGAAAAAAATTTATGGAAATGAGTTTGGCAAAAGCCTGTGTATAAATGTAAAGAGAGCCACAGATTTTGGCTAAGCTCTTAAGCACAACTTGAGATTCAATTTGGCCGAAAGTAAAGCCCTCAACTTCCTAAGCTCTCATTTTGCCSTTTTATTTAGGGGGATGCTGCATAGCTTGCACCCAGCTCTCCTCGCTGCTGAACTCTGAGCAGCCTGGAAAAGCTTTCCTGAAAACTGCTCAGAGTGGGATGTTACCTGACAATTTTTTTCCTTTTCATCAGAAACCTCCAAAGTGTGGATTTTTGTGTGTATTCCAGTGCATCTGCCTCTGTAAATGGTGAAGAGATATTGGCACCCCTTTGTGAGAGAAAATCAGTCCTCCAGCAGTTTCCAAGTGCATAATAGGTACAGCAGCAAAATCTGGATTTTTATAGCCAGGCTGAAGTTAGGGGCCACCATCTTCAATGTTTTGCTATTAATTTCTTTGTATTTGTATGTTGAAAAGACTGGCATTTGATACTTTGTGCCCAAATCACTTCTTGCTGTAGCTGAAGTGCCCTCAGAACAGCAGATGACAGCAGAGTGAGCCTGCATGTGCCTCCAGCTTCATCAGAACTGTGCTGTGCTGCAGCAAAACATTCTGCACAGTGTTTTCAGGATGCCACCTCATGGAGACAGTTCAAAGAGCACAAAGAGTGAAGCACAGGGTGGGATTATATTTACAGTTAGGATTTTTTTTTAGTCAAACCTGTAAAAAGCGCTATCACGGTTTTGGTGGGAGGGTAAACACACTTTGTGATGTGCTGTGACACTGTCCTGAGTYTTTTGGGTTCTGCCTTTTTTTTTTWCCACATGYCCTTTCATCAAGCARTGTAAATGTTTTTATTTATTTCTCAGAAAAGCAATTCAGAAGTTTGTTCATTGGCTTGTAATATGTCAGGCAGAATGCAAGGTCAAAACCACATCAAGGCAGAGTTTAGGARTTTACACACAGCTACTCAGGAGAAAACTTCTCAGACTTTTTGGCTTTGTTCTGCAAAACAAAGGTCATTGATTTAGGAGAAAACAGCATGGCAGTGTCCACTAGCTGGATGCGTAAAATAAACAAATTTAGGCTAAAGAAGGSATGCACRTGTTTAGWAGTAAACATAAATCATCAGTGGAATTATTTCCCAAGAGATGTGATAGATTAAATATTGAAATGAATGCTTTCTGAAGTGAAGAAATCTCTGAGGGGGATTCTTTGCTCTAGATTAGAGAGAAGGTCAAATTATTATCTAGGAGATAAATGGTCCTTCCTGGCTTGAAAATTCATGGATTTATTAAATGTAAACAAAATACAAACAGATTTACATCCTCATTTATCCTAGTACTTGAGGGGAGAAAAAGTAAATCAGTACCAGGATATTTATTCTCTCCTGGCACAGGAAAGGGCAGGGCTGTCCTTGCCTCTCAGACAGCAAGATTTTGTGGGTTTGTGCAAAGACCTGGCTGAAGCTGGAGTCTTTATTAGGGGTCTGATTAATAAAAAAGATTATTGCTGAGTGGKTTTTAGGGTGTCTGATTTAGAGGTAGAATGATCTCTGTTACTTTAACTGTGGCTTATTGGCAATGTAGATAATCAAAAATAAAAAKAATGTAAAAAAAAGTGGTTTATATAGTTATGTCTCTTTCTGTCTCTCAAAACCAAATTTGTGATAATTTTGGCTACTTCAAGCTGCAGGCTATTTAATGGGTGATCCTTAAATGAGATTTGTTATGTGATATGTAATGAAATTCTGAGAAGCACCTGAGTTTACTAGCCACACTTWAAAATGTGGGCACCACCTTTAAGCAAAATTGTAGCATCAAGCAKAAGCTTTTATGTCATCCTTATGGGGATAACATCCCAAGAATCCAGTCTGTGGTCTGTTTGATGTAGGGAGAGAACAGGGTCTGYTGAAACCCATAAATAGAATTGGGATCTGAAACATATTTCCAGGCAAAACTTATTCTGCCTTCCAGTAAGCAGTAATTTTTGATGACCAGATTTGTCTTAGAGCACTGTGTATGAGATCCAGACATAGACAAATTCAGAGTTAAATGGTCCKCTCACTGTGGCTTGGGTTGAAATGAAGAGCAGCACATCAGCTCATCCAAATAAGGTACCTTAGAGGAAAAGAAAAAAACAAAACACTTCTGAGAGAAACTTTTAAGGCAAATTGTTTAACTCCCTGGAACTTAATTTTATGAAAGTGTTGTATAGCTGCAAACCATTCAGTTTCTTCCTTGATGTCATTCAGATTTTGATTCAAAGTGGATGCTGTATTTGGTTGCCTAATTTGCTGTTTTAAGATACCCATGCTCTATTCAGTCTTACCTTCACAGTCTCAGTGAGAGCTGCTGCATTTAAAATAATTTATGAGGACAGAAATGAGCTCATTCCTAGATGACAATATCATATGATAAGGTGATAATTTTTTAAAATCTCTTTTTCCTTGCAGAGGAAAGGAATGGAGAAGGTGTTTGCCTTCTTTCTTCTTGTCTCCTGAAAATACCATTAAGTTATGACAGGATTATGGCAACTCTTCTTGTTTGGATAAATATTTTTTTTTAATATGTGTTAATTATCTTTCTTGCCTAAGAAGAGGGTACTTGAGGACCTGATCCAACATCCATTGCTATAAATGGAAGACCTCCTCCAGCTGTAAATACTGGATTCCTCTTTGCCTGGTTTTGACGAGATTTTCCCATCAATTGAGTGAATTCAGAGGTTAGTTCACAGTCATGCTCAGCATAATAATTTGTTTATTTTTTTGCTCTAAATATGTCAGTTTTGAGTATCACCCTTCTAAAAGGAAGCTTGAAATTTTAATTTATTCACAGAACAAATATTATTCTCTTAGATCTTCACTTCTCATAAGTCTATAACAGAAATAGTAACAAAACCACCTGAAGCATCCATTCATATACCTAGAAATAGTTTATGGGGACACTGAAAGACATTGATGTTATCTTTTTAATATTGTAAGGAATAATCCTATTAAAGAAGAAACAAGGAAAACTGTTATGCCCACAAGGCAGAATTATCCAAAGTTGATTGGAGAAGCTCAGGTTACTCTACAAAGCCCAAGCTGTGTGCTGGCCTATCTTTCCATCAGGGCTTGGTGAATGAACAATCATTTGTGGATTCTGCTCATCTCTCTTTGCGAACTTTGTTCAGTGGAATTAGATACAACTTTGACAAATTAGAAGTGCCCCTTAGCCCCACTGTCCCTGCCACAGCACAGTCTGCCAATTGTGCCTGGTTTTCTGAAGTTGGGCTGCATCAGAGCCATCAATGGCAGCCCTTCCACAAAGCTACACTTTTTAATAAGGGAATCTGTCAGCACTGGCTTCTCCAGGTCTTGCAACCTTCTCTTAATCCACAGTGCAAACTGCCTTCCCTTTGCCTTCCCTCTGTTATGATTTGGACTCTGAAATAAATATCCCCTTTGTTTACAATGTGCCCGCAACAAAATTAACCTTTGGGATTAATTGCAGCACAGAGTGGGCTGTGTTTCATCTTTCCTCATAGTACAGGTTTGGGATTAAAAGTAAAACTCAGCCACCTGCCTAACCAATGTCTGTTGCTTTTGTTGCTGAATCCCTGGTTTTGCTCACAGTTTCTTAAAAGATGGTACTGGTTACTGAACTTTTTTTTTTAAAATTAATTTCAGAAAAGTTGATGGAAATTTCATGTAGTAACCTTTGGGACCAATATATCTGCAGTTGACATGRTGAGGAGGGGTAGGGGGACTAAGCAATATGTTCCAGCTCTGCATAAAATCTGTTAGTAACTGGTCYGTGGTTCTGCACAGGAAACCAGCACTGCTGGACTGGGTGCTACCTCTGATTTACTCTACTCACTTGTATCAAGAGAACTGGTCTGGTAAAGGGTTTTCTACTCTGTCCCTCACCTTATTTTTTTTTTCTCCTCCTTGTAAAGAGTATTTGTTAAATCTGCCATATTAGTAGGACTGGAAATTAGCAGCATATTCTGCCACAGATGTGAAAATCACAAGTTCTTTACTATGACCTGCCATTTCTTGTGTAGCCCATCCTGCCCATGCCCATRTGGAGGAATTTATGGTTTTAAATAGGTTGGGAATGGTTTATGGTCTTTGTCTGAACCTGTGTGCTGAGATGGGTTCTTGCTAGATGTGAAGTAATGAAATTTCAGTCTGAATTTCAATCTGCTTATCTGGTCTGTAGATGCTGGCCTGAGACAGGTCCTTCAGTTCTGTATGCCCCAGCTTGATTAGCCAGACAAACTTTTATGTATTGCCTTTGACCTATGATGTTTCTACAAACTGACATGGGGGACTGTGATATCCCTTGATCACTCACTAGAGGTCAAAATGTGAACTTGTTGCTTTGTTCAAAAAACATCATCACTGAATCCTCTCACTTCCACTGAAAATAAAATTGCTCCATACAGACAACAGATTAGCTTTGAAGGAAAATTCAARGTTATCTGCATTCCCAATGTATCTGTGCATGTGCCTTCCCCCCATTTCATGTAACAGTTTAGTGTTGTCCATTCTTAATCCTGTGTGAAATAAGAGTTTTAAATTCAAAGGTAACTAAGTGTTGGGGAAAATAAGAAACTGGAGAGAGAAGAGTCACACGAATAGAGCATTTATTGGATGCATGGTTTCAGTGTGTGCTCACAAGGTATTTAACACCAGGGATCCACACAGGAAGGAATCTCATAATACTCCACTGCCAGAAAACCTTCAGACTCTTGTGCTRTCTTGGACACAGAAGTCAATCAACCACAAGAACCAAATAAAAAAGMAACCAGACTTCATTAGTTTCAATCCTCATGGCACTATTTCTTTCATTTATGGTTGTTCTGGAAGCATAGATGGCTTTCCAGTGATGCATGTGCTCCACACTTTGTCACCTCAGTGTTAGCACTCAGTGCTTGGTGCTGCTCGTGCAAGGAACACGAGTACAGCCTGCAGCAACCTTTCTCTTGAAGGTCACCCACTATTAGCCCATAAATCTTGAGTTTTGTGCTCTGTTCTGGCTACCTGTTTATTTCAGGATATAATTCAAGGTGTTGGTTATGATCTTATTAAGCCCTTACAGGCTTGGGACAAGGTTAGCYAAGAAAATTGCTTCTCCCTCTCACCCCCACTTCATGCTCTGTCATGGGAGTTATGATCTGTTTGGTTCCTGTGATTATTCTCCCTGCAGTGAACAGCAAAGCTTTGCTGGGGAGCAGAGTGTGTGCCTCCAGCAGCCTGAAAAAAAAGGTTTACTGAATGCAGGATGAAGCAAACAACTTTTATTAACATTTTGAAATTTCCTTGGATATTTTTCTGCAGAAGGATCTCCATTCTCTGGTGATGTACATCATCATCTCTGGTATTTGCTGGTTTTGCCAGCTGCTGAGCGCCCCGCGGTTGTGGCGTATGATTTTTCAAAAACATAATGGAAAMAAAGCTCCAGTGGTTAATACTTGTTGTTTTGCAATGAAACGTGGCAGATGAGATCATGCTCTATGACTGCTCATGCTGCAGCTAGGGAAACCTGGAGCAGTGAAGCCGGAGAGCTGAGCTCCAGAGACAGCTGGAGTGATACGGGAAAGGTCAGTGGAAAGTGCCGGGGGATTGATGAGCTCCTTGGTGAGGTGCTAGAGGCTGAGAAGGGCATGATAAGAAATTAAAGCTGKGAGGCACTGAGAGGAGGTAAGAGGTGGGTATGGAGGAGAAGTCCTTCATAGCTCGCTTGAGGACCTTSTAAAGAGAAATTTCACTGCAAGTCTTTTTTTTTTTTTTTTAAGGTGCAAATGTTCCCTCCAGTGTTAAACTTTCAAGGTCCTTTATGTCAGTGGTTGTACACTTCAAAAAAAGTGCATAAAGTACTGGTGCAAAGTGAAYTAAAAGATGCAATGCTTGCCAGATTTTGCATTTGGGGTGTTTTTTTTACATACTGTTACCCCCTCACAGGTGATCATCCTGCATCAGTGGAGTCGCCTTCTTTGGCTGTTTCAGTGTTAAGCTCTTCGTACCACATGGGTTTGATTTGCTTGTGTTGGGCTGCTCTTAGAAAGGAAATGAATAATAATATTTTAGATTTTATGAAAGAAAATGTTGTATCTATCCCGCTCCTGTTGTGTGCAATCTGGTGTTAAAGATCTAGCAGAAATTGATGTTATAGGTACAGACTTCACATCACTGTGCAGTCTTGACTTTCTTGCCACAAATTTCACAATACCTGGAGCTGCCAAGGCCGAGTCAGCAACAACCTTTCAGTGTTTGGCTAGCCAGAGAACAGCAATGTTTACAACAGCTTTTAAAGTTTCCAAGTATTCCTTTTTCTTCTGCATTAGGACAGAGGCAATGGCTCTTGAACATCTCACAGAGAGAATTTTGTGTAAGAAGTCAGGTTTATGATTTTTTTTCCTTCCCTATGACAGAACAGTCCAGCCCAGGCTGAGAGATCTTCCTTTTGAAAACTTTGCTGAAATAGATATCTCTGTGAAATGTTCCCACAAAATCAGCATGTTTTGATCAAAAGAAATATTTTGCTAAGAATTGTTCYAGGCAGTTCCCCTCTTGAATGCCTTAACTGTTTTAATTCAAGTCAGTTTTCCATGGCAGAAAGTTGCCTGTGATGCAGGCCCTGCTCCTGCAGCCATTTCCTTCCTCCAGAGCAACATCAAGAGCAATCTCTTATTGCACTCACAGGGGAAGAATTTACTGTTCTCTTATTCCATCAAATTACATAAATTAAATAGTCGTGGTAATGCTAGTTTATCAACAGCAATATGTTTACTCATTATCTATGGCAGACTGAAGACGTGTAAATAAACTATACAAAGGACCTTAAAGTGATGTTAGAGAAGTAGAAATGTTCATGRAAGGCCAAATCATGATTTGTAATTTTACTAAGGTCACTGCAGAGCTTGTGACCATGTGTGATATTATCTTCATTTAAGGATATAATAATGAGCCACACTTAAGTTCAGCTAAAACCAAGTGGGATGCTGGCAATCAAAATTGCAAGCCCTTGCAAAGAGACTATTCACAACTAAAATTGAATCAGTGCTTAAGCAAAAACTGCAGTTACTCTTCCTTTTCTAAATATTCTGCTGATGGAGCTTTGATCCACTTTTGAAGTTCATTAGATCGGTTTCAAATAACCAYGAGCATTGAAGTCGCATCAAATTAGAAGTTCTGTGTGATATTTTAATGAGAAACTGGTGTGAAACTTGACTATGTTGACCAACAGGGAGAGCTGGGCTTTATTCTGTTGAGAAATGCAGAAAAAATGTTGAAAAGTAGAAACTCAAAGGCTGCAAATCCTTGTAGAGGAAGGAAAGTGTTCACACTGAGCTCAAATCAAGTTTCACATGATCTTCATGTTGAATCTGGACTTGGCTCTGCCATGGGCTTTGGGCTCCTGGGTTTTTCAAATCAGGAACATCAATGTCCCTTAATAAATCCCTGGCAGCTGGGAGAAGGCTTGGACCAAGGTACCAATGCAAATTGTTCCAGCACTAGGTTAATTCACCACATGAGCTGATTTTGGGGAGCTTATGCAGAGAATTGCCAACCAGTGGGCTTCTTGCTCAGTACTAGCTGTGCATCAGCTGGGTGATGTATTTGGAAAGGTCCCCTCCAGCTGTATTCCCCATTGAAATGAATGAAGATTATGGCACTGATGATATTGAAAGAAAAAAACCAACAAACCCAGAAAAAGGTTGAGATTGGGTTCTGTTGTGTATGTCATTGTATTGACCTAAGTTTATGTGCAGCAATAAGGATCTYTTTATACTGGAGATGTACTCTGTGGGGAATAAGCCTTCTCAATTTTCATGATATGAGGGGCAGGTAATGTTAGTTCCTTTCCTGATGAGACCTTCAGATCATACTSTCTAGGAGCTCCAGAGGAAATTTGGCTCAGGTGCTGTCCCTGCGAGTGACTCTACGCAGTATTTTCCTGGCAGGGATAATGCTTTTGGATTATATTTAACCCGAATGCTGTCGGTTTTATTTGCATGGTTATTTTTAACCTGTGAATTCTCTGGCCAGCTCTGTAACAGCCATGTGGAAACAAGTTATCTCAGACAAGTGCTGCTGCAAAAAATCACTGTATGTCCGGGCACTGCTTCAACCACCAAAAGAAATGCAATGTGCAGTGTGTACCTAACCAAATGGAATAGTTGTGTCAGTCTGGTCCTTGTTTAGATCGTTTTCTCTGCAGGGAAACTGAGCCAAGGACCAGGCAGTGTAGGATGGAGCAAGTGCAGCAGCGATGAATGCTGCCTCACTGAAAGGATGCTGAGTAGAGTTGTATTTTGGGGAAAAATCAGGGAAATTCTTAAAACTGACTTCTTTGCCTTTGAGTTTTGATTATTCTTCAGTGAGGAAAAAAATATGTCCTGGTCTATATGTTTTTGGTTTGGTTTTTTTTTTTTTTTTTTTAACTGCCATTCATGATATACTGAATATGCTGGGCTGGTCATTATGAAAGTTGGGGCAATGTACGAGGAAGGGGTCTCTTCTGCTGTTTTACAGCCTGTRCTTTTGAGGTCTCTGATTTCCCAGATTAGGAATACTGCAAATTAAATGTGATGCCYATTCAGTGTCATCTGTACAGTTTTCTTGCTCTTTCTGTGCTGCTGAGCTTCTACCCCATCTGTAAGTGTAGGTTAAGAAGCACAAAGAACTGTGGTACTTGGCAGAAATACTGATTGCAGAACAGTGCATTTCTTTATTCACAATTCTTTACAAATTACTGATTGATTTCGAATAGCTTTGCATGTTGAATTTTAAAAGAARTCTCACCATATGGGCGATATAAGTTGAACTGCCATATTACAGAAAACTCTGGTGAACATATTGGGGAAAACAGAAGCATTTGGTCTTTGAAGATACTTTTGGTGGGGAGGGGGTGGACAAATTTAATCTSAATCTATTGTTATCAATATTTTCCTTGTTCACCCTCTGTAGTTCTGCAGCCTCAGAATATACGTGATTTTTGCATTTCTGGCCAGGCACCACTGTTCAGATGTGATCTGAGATGGCAGAACTGCAGATACCTGCACTTCTGACTTTCCTACAGCTGCTCCTCAGGTCAGGACACACCATATGCCATGGCAGAATTGCCTCATCTCTGTGTTGGAGATGCTAAGTCAATCACATGGGTTTTGCCGTGGCTTTTGACCGATGACAGAGCTGTCTTGGAGAGAATTTACCATTCCTGCTACCTGAGTGGACGTATTTAGAGTATATTCTAATATTCTATGTATCACCACACTGTGCCACAGAACCCACAAGCCCTCCCCCTCYCCCCAACCCCCCCTTAAAATAATAGATTTGCAACATCTGGCTGTGCAGTCGCCACTCTAAGTTATTTCCCCAGATGCAAAGAGTGGCTGGAGTCCAAGAAAGATCCAGTTTACTTTAACAGGCTCATGAAATYCTTCTGTACTCTACTTTTCAACAGTCACAGTGCATCTTTCAGCTGTTTGTGAGTTTTAGCTTCAAAACAGTCCTGTGAAGTACGAGCTCTGTTTGCTAAATGGAGAATCAAGGCATGGGGCAGAACAACACCAAGCCTGCTGTAAAAACACAAACATGTCTGAACTCTCTTTGTTTGTGGTGCTGCTTAGCTGGCGGGTGTCTGTGCCTTGCTGTACAGCCAAGCTCTAAGAACACAGAGAATATAATAAATGTAATGACTCAAGTCCCAGTGTCCAGCCAGGGCTGCTCTGCCAGATCATACTGCTTGAAGATCTTATGGCAAACCTACYGTCCTTAAAATGTTGTTAAGAACCTGTGGCACTTTACCAGGAATTAAAATCCTGTACTTTCTGCAGCTTTTATTATTATGTTTTTCCATTATTCTGTTTGTGTTCTCAAACCCCTGAGGAATATGGCTCAGGATTCCCCACCTTCCCAGTGCTCCTGGATGGAGCTTTCCATCTGCAGATGGGCTACAAGTGATCGTGGGTGTGGTAACTCATCCYTCTGATTGCCTCAGTGACAGCAAGAACTGGTGATGACAGCCTGATTTAGAGTCGTCTGTAATRTAATGAGCATAACCATAAGCAGAGGAGAATTAGCCAATTACTGCTGCTTAGGGATCGCTTTGTGAGGTTACTCCAAATTAATTGTTTGGGAGCTGGATTAGTGTCAGATGCCACCAAGGGACAAGTGGTTAATTGTAATGAGTTTTTGTGTTCTGCCACTCCCTGACAATAAGGTTGTTCTTAGGAACAAGGCATGATACATTTCAGGAGAAGGTGTCCATTATAAAAAGGGGTTGGAATAAACTCAAACTCTGGTAGTTTATTATTAGAGGTAGCCTAGAGAGAGAACAGAAGAGATTTCAGTGTAYTTAACAGATGCTTATCAATCAGCAAAATGGAAAGTGTTATGAAAACTTTTAAAGAAGGGACGGTGTCCTCTCCACACACCCCCCACCTCTGAAAGCTCAGTGTGTGTGTACATAAACCCAAAACATATAAATGTCCCAGTTGACATGTTGTGTTGTGACAAGTCATCTCAGATTGTGTCAATCATATTGCCTTATGCTATATTAAGTGACATACTATAATGTGATTGATACAACACGAAATGACACATCATTGTAYAAAATATCATCTGGAAAATTTAGGAAACTACCGAGGAGAAGAAGCTGACTGTGGCCTTTCAAGTTTTGAGGCAGGAAAGCTGAAGAAGTAAAAGGAACTCCTTGGAATCAGACCTGCTGCTGCCATTGAGGATAAGGTCAAGTGTGCTCTACTACCTGAATCTTTTCATGGGTAATTAGTGGGTCAGTTTTAAAAAAAAATGCTCTTTTTCCTTGGGGACTGACACATATCTGTGGGTCTGAATTGAATTTCTCTGAACCACTTGGCACATCATTAATCGTTAGTGTATCTGCACCATGCAAACAGGGCTGCAAGCTAAATGCAACCAGTTTCATTTCAGGAATAAAAAAAAACAAACACAAACCTTTCAAAACAAAACCAGACCAGACTGTTCTCCCTTTCTCCATCTGGTTTCTGCTTTCCTCCCATGCCTTCTATTTTTTATTTTTCTATTTTATTTATATAGTGATTGAAATCTCGAATACTGAGGTGTCTCTAGACCCCATCACAAAGTCCACTGGGGTCTGGAGTGTCCTACTGTAGCATCCCCAAAATGCAGTAAGTGCTGTGGAGCAGCTTCTCCTTGGCAGCATTGACTTYCAAAACTTTGGATCCTGGCTTGAATCTGTGGGTGACTGCATTTTGAGAGCTGCCTCCCCCAAATCTGCATGGCAAGGCCTCTTGCTCACCTGCAGGCACCTGAGGAAACTAACTTTGGTAGTGTGCTGATGATATTGTGTTATACTGACTGCAAGTAAAAATTTCCTGGGAAGGGGAATTTCTCTGGAATAAGAGCTTTAAAGGGAACAGGAACCTTTGAATTAGGTTGGCTTCAGAAGCTGCTTCCTTAATGGGAATTAGGGGTTGCTTTCCTACACTTGCTTGGAAAAATGGGCCAGGGACAAAAATATAAACCTAATTTGRTGCTGCCAGCAGGTAATAAAATGTAGAATAAAGCCAAACAATTTGAATATGAAAAAAACCTGCCTATATATCTTTTTATTATACYACAAAATTGAATAAAATGGACACTAGTTTTTCAGTAACTTTTTAATTTTAGCAGCCTCTCGTCCCTTTCCTTTTAGTGGTGGAGACTAAGGGTTTTCCATGATGGAGAGATAATAGTGATAATTTGGTCTTTCCAGAGACAGAAGGGTGGCTTAGAGATGTTTTTGCTGCTGTYTGAGCCTTATTCCTCTCTGCCTTGAGGACAGGACAAGAAAAACCTACAAAGGAAGACAAGTCAGGGAGTTATTTCTCTGTTTGATGCTGACTTTTACCTACAACTTCATGCTACATGGAGACACAGATGGACTGTGGTCTTATTCTGGGCCAGTTTTGATCTGCTTTGGGCCATTTAATATTGCCTTTTCTAAAGTGTGATTTACAGCAGCCTTAGCAACCCCAGTAAATCTGCTCTTAAAAGAGAAAAGCAGTAGAAATGAAAATTTTAAAAACAAATAAATGAAAAAATAAACCCACAAAAAACAAGAAGGAAGACAGAACCCTAGGGAAGGCCATTGCAGAAGATCCTTTCACATCCCATTACAGATGTCCAGGGTTTAGCCAGTGCTGGGATAGTGCTCAAACCATCTCTCTGGGGCACAGAAAGCCCYGTGGTGTCACAGGGGAACCTCCCCAGTTCTCAGTGTAGCTATTTGAAGAAATTATGAAAGCATTAATATTTGTTTKGCTTGTGGTTTGTATTAACTGATAGAAGCAACGTGGCAGGTTGAAATGGGTCTTGTTAATTCTGGTAAAGTAGCTAGCCCAGGCCAGGTTTGTTTTGTGATCATGCCATACAGGCAAGAAATGAGATGTACAGAGGTCAGGGCAGTGAGGTATTTAAGGTCAGCATTGCTTTAAGTGGTCATCTCTAAATCTTCTGATGTGTCTCTGGCCAGCACTGAGCACAGAGTAAGTTGGGACCTTCCATAGGCTTGTTGCATATATATAGMCTRAGGATATAGGTGTRTGGACAAAATYAAATGTTGGTTGAATCCATTTGAATACTTGCAGGCTTCTGAGGAAAGTTCATCTCAAGTCCAGCWCCAGGTACCGTGTAGCTGGGTGCTCCTAAAAATACTTGCAAGTCCAAATAGGTTCACAGTCTTTGATTGGAGCATCACTGCTAATTTAATACTAAATACTCAATATGATCAGTACCCTGTTAAAAGCAAAAGCCAAACAAAAAAAAGATTCAGTCATCTGGTGAAGGAGTGGGGAATATGCTGTATAAGCAGTCCTATGGCTGGAATTGTTATCAGCAATTATGCAAAATGGAGCCTGGGAAGACTTTGTGGATAATTTGTGAACTCAGATTCTTAAATATACAGCCAGTTTAGTTAAATAAATCCAATTGCCCCAGAGATAATTAAAACAAAATTCTAGAGCAGTCTACTTTTTTTTCTTAACCCACACTTGAAGAGGAAGGGGATGGGGGAGGGAATAAAGGGGTGCCACATCTGTTTGAATTTGAAAGTAAGTGCAATCTTTCTTAATTTATCCAAATCTTTTCTGAATTAGCAGTTCCTGTTCTGTAAATGGTAATGCCCTCATGGTCAAAGCACAGCTCAACGTTTGCTCTGATATGTAATGTGGCAATGCTGAATGTAGAAAATTATCAGTAACTGATAATAAAAGGCAAAAGAGGGAGAGAGCATACAGGGCACCGCACAGATTATGAGCTGCACAGAGCAGCTCAAAATTTCTCAGCTGCTCTAAACTGGCAAACCCAACTCTAAATGGTGTATTTTAGAAATATGGTCTTTGTTTCTTTTTGTTGTGCCCATGCAAAATGTCTGGTGCTTTGTAGTACCTAGTCCTATTTGCTGAGTGATCAGATGCCCATGTAAACTAATTTAATAAATGGATATTGTTTTTTTGTGATTTTTTTTTCCTTCTCTGCATTTCAGGGCTCTTTTTTTTCTGAATGGAGTTCAATTATTATTATAGCATATATTGCTTTGGATCATTTTACTGCTCAATCAATACACATATCTGTACAGTAAATATTGACATTACTTTAGTGTTCTACAATGTTCACTATGTCAAGATTATTTCAGTCAGAAGCCACCCATTACTGCTGGTTTCTAACATTTCCTGTCCACTCAATGTGAAAAAATTTGCTGCTCAACCTTCCCTTCTGCCCTGGTTCCAAAAGATAAATGGAGGTAAGTGCTGTGCCCTCGGATTCATGCACGAGGCAGGATAAACCTGAGACTCCATTCCTCTAACTCTTGTGTGTGTCATTTGGTGTCTTCTGTACTTTATTTCTCCTTCCAAGCATTTTTTATCTCATTTATTAGAATTGGTAGGTAGCTGGGATCATYTCTTTGTGTGTATTTCCTCAAAGCACGGCACATCAGGGCTCAGATTTCACTTGTAACTCACCCAACAATGCTGACACATGGGCTGCAATGGAACAGTGAGAAACACGTGTTAGAAGGAGCAGGCACATGGAAGACAGGAGCTGAGAACAGCATGGTTTTGTTATTTCTCTCCTGTAATGTCTCCAACAGTAAAGGAACTAGGGGGAGAGATGTACCATAAGCCAGTGTTAAATGTTACACCACCASCAGCATAAACTATCCGTGGTGAGAAAAATACAGCATCTTTTTTAGTAATCAGAGGCAGATTTTCTCCTGTTATTCACATGCAAGTGTGGGGACTTCAGTGGGCGCTGGCAGTGGTATCTGGCTCGGCACGTTCAGTCAAACACATATGGCTAATCATTGAAGTCTGAAAACACTGGATCACAATCCTGTCTGTGTTGTGAAAGGCAGAGYGAGAGTTACTTGAAGACTGCATTCAAGTTGAAAGAAATTGCCACTTTTGGTGTTTCCCATCTGGGASAATGTTGCCTTATTTGCCACTGAGTAATCATAATATCTGTCTGGCATATGCAGCACGTTAACACAAACACGTTGGTGTATCTGCATGTGTATTCATTACATCCYWCCTACTCCACTGTACAGTGTGCCAKCAGGTCACCAACAACCCTGAAAAATCATCATCTGTTTGCACAAAAATGCATGTGTATTTATGTCCATGAAAGGAAAAAGTAATTCAGATCGCCTGATCTTCTACGTTCCTGGCTCCCTCTGCAGCCTGGGAATTGAAGTGATCAGGGAGATATCTACAGTGAGACACTAAACATAACCTGGAGTCACCCAGTTGAAACTGGACTTGGAAAACCAATGTGTTTAAAATTGCTGGAACATCACTGGTGCCTTGGGAATCCTGTTCCTCGGTGGCTGCTGGAGGAAATGCCATAGTAATTCACTGGCACTCAAAGCCAAAGGGAGATTTCTTGCTTAGTTGAGGATTTTGGGGCTGGCAATCCCACTGGAATAGTTTCTCAAGTCTTTTTTATCTTGTGGCAACACTTAAGGTTCAATATCTGGGACATTTGATGTTCCACCACTGCTCATGGTTGCTGTGGTTTTGTTGCTCCCAGTTTTGAATTGTCACAGTTTTGTGTAGGCTGCATTTAGGTGAAGCTGATGGCTCTGAGTGAGTGAACAGTATTTTGTGCAATTATCACTCATTTCCCATTTATTTCTCACTACATGGTGTTAACTACTAATTAATTGTTACCATCGATGAAAATGATTGTRTGTAAGTTTTATGAGGGTGAAAAAGAGTTATTAGTAACGACTATATGGTAAAGGACTAGGCACTGGAGACAAGAAACCAAATGTTATGCTGCTCTTTCAGAGCTGAAATCTCTTGTTTTCATTGTGTCATTTATTCATTGTCATTTAAGATAATTCTAATTGAAACATTGCACCGGGGAGGGAAGCAACCCAAAACAGTTCTGGTGAGATCTGATGAGGTCAAATGAGTGTGTTTCTGCCTCTTCATGTCCCTTATAAAAACCACRCTCTGCTCTTTCATAAGGCTTGGATGAAAGGCTACAAAGGTTTCTGGAGATTCCTGAGTTAACCAGGAAATACCTCTTAAAGCACCTTGTTGATCTCATCCCTTGATCTGACATTCAGCTCACAGCATCTGTCTCTGGCCTCCCCTCTTGTGCTTGGTTAACTTTATATGGCATTTTGACTGCCCCCAGCTTTTGTGATATCCAGTTCAAAGGGTTCAGAGCATTATCACAGCATTTATTGCTGGGCCAGCATTACCTCTTGCCCCAGTGASAAGCTGATAGGGACCCTATCAAAGACAATGTCAGGAAGCACGTTTGTTCAGCGTGCCACAGAGAAGCCCCAGGTTCCTTTATTTTCTCCTTTTAATTTTATGGCATTCACTCCAAGGATGATCACATTATTCTCTGCTCCCAGAAGCACATTTTGAACTCAGTCCTCTTGAGCTCTGACATTGCCTGATTTCTTTCTTTATAGGCAATGCTGATCAAATACTTCCTTTTAACCAAATTTTGGTAACATTGACGCTCAGAGTCTYGAAGATATTTGTGTTTTCCTAAGGCAAATTAAATTCTATGGSCTGTTTCTTCCTTGCTAAAAGCAAAGGTTGTCTGAGTTAATGYCTCTTCTGAGCACCTGAAAAAGTGCTGACCCAGCTGGGGGCACTGGGATTCAGAGCTGGGTCCTCAAGAGCAGATGGTTTAACAGGCTAGTCCATTAATCAACTCTGCTTCCCCAAGCACTATGTTGTACTTTCTTCTTTTCTTTCCTTTTTTTTTTTTTTTTTTTTTTCCCAAGAGATGGCATCTGATGTGCACGTGCCATTATATTTCTGTTATTTACAATTATTGAGCTAAAAAGCAACTGATGTTTATAAGCAGTTACAAGTAAATTCTTCTGTAAATATGCTGAATGAATCCCACATATTTTTAAGTACTTTGAATGCTTCTCAATGTAAAAAGAGAATTTGTTTCAGGTAGACAGAATAATCCASTCCTGGGATTTACTGGTTCGAGGTAAAAAAAAGAGTCAGCTAACAAAATCTTTAACGCAGTCAGACAGGTAGAGGAGTCCCCAAGCCTCTTAATACACATAACCTAAAATGAATTACTTTCATTTCTGGTTAAGCCCCTGAATACTTGTATAAATGCTTGAAAAGAAATGAAAAGATATTGAGGGAACAGAACATTTCTATTGCTCCCTGTGAAAGATCTTTAACTGAAGGGGAATGCATTCCTGCCAGGCAGCCTGTAGAAGTRAGCTTGTGTGTGATAATTCCTTTACATTCACAGCCAACAGCTCGTGGACCCAAGGGATGAAATGATATTTTGATCTGCCTTTGTTCTCTCTAACCCCTCTGCATACTAAYGCTGTGTTTGAGTGCCTGAAGCCTGCTGTTCCAGGGCTGTGCTGTGGAAACTTGTGTGAGGAGCCCCATGTGAAAAAAGGGGACTTTCAAAAATAATTATTATTATACTTTTATTATTATAGTTTTTCAACATAAGAGTTTAGAACTGGTGAAAAGCAGTGAATCAACTTTATTTTGGAGGCRGTGACTCCATCATCTCCTCAGCAAGCAGTGTCTGTCCAGCCCACCCTTTTCCAGCAGTAGGAACACTTTTCCAAAAATGAGAAGTCTCAAGGACGTCCACAGATTTGCTTTCTATGAACAGACAATGTCATGAGGAATAGGAAATAATGGGGTTCCAGTTGGAATTATCTGCTGTTGTCTTTACCTGCTCAGAAGGAGCTACCCAAAATTCCCCTGCAAGCATAAGTTAGCATATCTTTTATGTCACTGGATGTGTCCTGCTTATTTTACAACCCTCTGCCACGTTTATACATTTAAGCCACCCCCAGTGAAGCTTTTTGCAGTGATGTGAGTATCACTTCTTGTTTACTCCACCAAGATGCAAATCCCCCATGTATCAGATGATGCAAAGAAACATGGTTGTCATCTCCACACAGTCCAAGGACCAAGGGGATGGCAAGAGGAAGAGCTGTTTSAAAGCATGGGCATATTTATCTCCCAGTGTTAGGAATTAATACAACTGCTCTGCAGCTGAGGTAGAGAAATAGCTTTTTCCTAAAGTCASACCAGCTCAGGAGTCTTGTCTGTCTTTGCTGAGTATGTGTGGATCCTCAGCTCCTAATTCCTRCAGTTGATAGGAGCTCTCATGAGTGTAACAGTTATCAGTTGGACCCAGAACACATTTGGGATTCTCTCCTGTTTTATTTTAATCTCTCCTGATTTATTTTCTTCATTTTTTTCCCAGTCTCTCTCCATAAAACAGAGATGAACTGTAGAAAGCTTCTAAACACAGCAAAGGAAGAGATTGAGCAGATGGGGATTTTTGAAAGATGGTGTTAGGATGGGGTAAGAGACAGTGTCTGGGATCTGAATGCTACTTGAGATATGAGCACTTTGCTGCTGTTGGAGTTTTAGGCTGCCATTCATTGTTTAAGAGTGCACTGACTGTTTTGTCTGAGTATATTAATAAAATTAAGACAATATTTCATGAGGGACTTGGGATGGAGATGAATGCCTTAGCATGCAAAGTGCAAGAGGTACACACACCTAGACTTGCAGAAGGAACACAAACTTCCTGTGAGTTAACAGATGGAATAAATTGTGCCCTTTCTGAATGGGTGCTCTATAGAATTACTGGATTTGAATGGGACACCTCGCTTCTTAGATCCTGGTGGGATATTTCCTTTATGCTATGGAAATGAGTCCAAGCTTGCACAAAATAATCTTCTCACCTAACCTGCTGAACACTAARTATAGCTGGCACATATAAGCTCCTCCTTGGAGGCTGTTTAGTAAGGATTCATGTGTGAGTACCAAAATTGTACTCCAGATGTCAAGAGGTGWGGAAGGGGGAAGAAAAGATTCAAGAAGATTATTTTCACAAAGCATTTTTCAAAAAACATTGTTTAGTCTTCAAGGGCAAAGRGGGCTTCTCCACTGACTCAAATGGCAACTCAGTCTCTCTCAGTCTTTAAGGAGCTTGAAGGCTTTGCCAAGAATGTTCTGAAATACCATTCCCGCTGCATTATGGAGTGGGATTTGTAGCACTGTGATGCCATGGTGGAGACTGCTTCCTCTCACAGTCCTCTGGAAGCCAAGATTGTGAAGAAACTAGGCAGAAATCTCAATTTGGGTCAAATGACCTGTGTAATTTTAATATTTACAATAGATTGTAGAAAACYATATACTAATGACTTTATATTTCCTTAACTTGGAGACAGCCAAAGAGTATTTGTACTTGAAATATGGCATGAAATACTCCCAATAGCTGTCCTAAATAAACACAAGTGTTTGCATTACCTTTTCACCTGTAGCAGATTAAAGTGCTCCTTAGCCATTGGCTGTGAGTGAAATCAAGATCAATCTCTGTGATTCTACAAACCATCGTATAAATATATTCTGACTAGTTTTATACATTAATCACAGAAGATTATGAGGGGACATGCAATATTGTGCATATATCTTGCAAGAAAAATAGAACTGTCTGCAATTCTCATTGCAAAATTATGGAATGGACTGAATCATAAAAAAAACATACAAGAAAATCTGCTATTTCAGGACAGCTGTTCAGYACTTTTGGACAGCTGACACTTTTTTTTTAAACAAAAATAAAGCATGAGTTTGTTGGTTTTTTTTATACTAGAAATAGTGAGCCTAGTTCATTAAGGGGATAATTTCAATTCACAAAATAGATCATTTCCTTTCTCCCCAAATCTTGCTGAGCAAGCAACATTTCCCATTGCTATTCCCTAGAACTTTTTTTTGAGTTTCCCACATTCAGGCCCAGAAAAAATATCCCATTTTCAGCCATAAATGAAAAAGAAGAAGAAAATGTCTTGCTACAGTTGTAGCACCATGTGCTGTGATTCTCTGATCTCTCTCAATCCATCACTTCAGCCACCACCGTGGTGTCTGGACAGCAAATTCTGTACTGGAGGGAGCTTTGCTGGTTATAAAAGCAAGTTGTGCATGGTCATGCAGTGTGTGGAGAAGGTCAGGAGTGGAGACCATGAGTATAAATCATTGTGGTTCAGGTTAGAATCCATCCTCTGGCAAGTGAAAATTTAAAAATAGGTTAATCTGTGAAAATTCGTGCTCATTAGAATAATTTCTTGAAGGTGTTAATTTTGTGCTCAGTTAGATATGATCCTGAGGGACTTAAATCTTGAGGGTTGTGTTCAGGCACACTTTGACTGCTTGTGTTGCTGTKTTGCTGAAGATATTGGGTGTGTTGACTTGCCTGTTTTCCTCACATTCTTTGTCACATTTAGAGAGTTTTTTTTGGTTCAGACAAGGCAGAGACTCTCCTTTTGTGCAAAAGGGAGGGTAGATGGCAAATCAAACTCCTGAAGATAGATCTGCTTAAAAAGGGTATTTTTGCAGTGTGAGAAGGACCATCAGTTAGGAGGGTCAAAACAAATGCTTATAGAAATACTGTCACTTTAAATCTACACTAAGTGGTGTTAATTTTTTGCCATGTAATTTTACCTAATGCTACAGGGGTATAAACTCTTAACTGAGCCATGTGAAGATGTCATATTGTGGGGGGAAAGGGTAAAGAAAGAGAAGGATGAGATCTTGGAAACTGCAGTCCATGTCTGCTACTGGAATGTGCCTCCCACAGCTTCGAACCAAATGCTTTCAGAATCAGATAATTAAGCAGTATGGAAATTCATGTTTTGAGAGAAAAGCACAGGCAAGGTGGTTTGCTCAGTGTCCAATTCTGTAAGGTAATAAATGTGTCAAAGCACCCACTGCCTCTTCAGGTCATGGGAAGTTGAAGGTGCTCAGCACCTTTGAACATCTGGCTTTAGCAGCACATTGCACGATTTCTTCACACAGTCATTCATAACATTACTGTGGTACTTGGACAGAGACACTTGTACAGAAGTTCTTGACAAGTTGGTGGGTTTTTTTTTTTTTTCCTTAGGGAATGTGCATTGAAGGTTCACAGTCCAATTCCTTGCTTGCAGGCTGCCTCAATGACAAAAAGGGTTCTCAAGCTTAGTTAGAAGGTGATTCCTACCAAGCGCCTCTGATTATTTGGTTTGGCACTCAATTTTATAATGAAACCCTGGTGGAAACTGAGCCCTCCTTTGGTCAGTGCTCTTTTTCATCCCATCAGAGGCCTCCCTGTTCTTTGAAGGTTATAAAGTGGGAATATGGATAAAGGCTGGGGGAACTGTCTTGATATTACTAATGACAGAGATGTATAGAAAAGAAGGTGTGTTATTGCCATAATAGAATAGAACAGCCTTGTAATTTCATGAGTTTCAGACAGACAACTTTTTTTTTTGCACAGAGGTTTCCTCTGTTAGTTAAAATATGGTAAATGTGGATCTGGAATCTGAGCACTGCAGGAAAAAGGGTGGGAACAAGCACAAGAGGAGAAGGCCACGTCCGGTGTGTGCCATGAGGTCTGAGGAATGCTCCAGATAAAATTGCAGAGTGTAAATTTTGACTCTAAATCTTATACAAAACAGGGATGAGGAGAAAAATATTAGAGGGGTGAAAATAATATAGACCAGTTACTCTTCAGGGCTTGGGAGGAAAATAAAAATAATCCTTGCCACAAAGCAGCCTATTCAGTAGAAAAGGTCAATGCTGGAGCCTCTCTTCACCCATATGTTCTACCTTTTACTGCTTTCTCCAGAGCAAAACAGTGATATGGTGAAGTTGAAGGTGACTTTGGAGACATCTTAGGTTGTTCATGAGTCAATATCAAGATCAGATGCAAACGAGAGGAACGGGAAGAAGAAATTATGTGAATAAAACTAATGTGTGGTGAGAWTAAAGGGCTTGCCTGAAGAGGATTTTGTGGTGCTGGCATTGATCTTGGTCATAATGTTGTGTGATACCATAGTTTCCTTGCCTCTGTGCTAAGCTCCTATTGCTGTGTGGCTCAGCAGATGTCATAGGTGCTGAAAATCTGTTTGAAAGGTGTCCAAGCAAATCTGTAGGTGGTGTCCAAAGTAATYTACAGTAATGGGCAGTTCTTTGACTACCTATGAGAATTATTTGAATTTACCACCTTTTATTACATGGGTGAATCACAGTTCAAAGCCCTTATAAATTGTTTAGATATAAATTCTTAATATTAACCATGAGCAAAAAGTACCATCTGATACTTGTTTTTTAAACTGCTCATTTGAAAATAATATTAGCTACTTTTACAAACTGTAAACCCCACTCACAGCCAGCCATTTGGTATGGTTAAAGTACTTTGCTGCAGCATATGAAGATGCTTTGCCTTAGGGGCATTTTATTAGAAGATGTATTTCTGGCATGGGTTATATTCAACATTAGTTTAATATCTGCCTTTTTCCCGTCAGAAGGGTGGGAGAAGTGGAAGGACCCCACTATTCCACCTAAACCAATAATATTTTTTGGCCTTAAAATCTAATGATCTAATTCAGTGCTTTGTCCTTGTGATCCGAACACTTCTGGAAAGACATTTTTTTCTCTTTAAAACCATTTTTTCCCATCTGGATATCCTTGTGTAGGGCTTTAAAGCTTAGGGCAGCCACTCCTGGGCCTGTCCTGGATGCTTTTTGTGTCTGACTCTTTACTTGTCCTGAGCAAGGCACCCATCATGTTGCAGAAGGTTCCTGCCTTCAGCGTGTCAAATAGTGCCAGTTATAATTATAGTCACTAARGTCCACACCAAAGGGGTTAAAAGGAGGTGCAGTAAACTTGGACAACCTCCCTGCTATATCTGAGGGCTAGATTTATTCTCTGGACTGCTTGAGTCTCCCTCCARAGAGTTCATTGTGTAAGTCAGTGTGACAGATTTATCCATGCTCACAGAGACGGTGGCTGTTTTCTCACTAGGCAGGTGGAAGGAGAAAGCAGCATAAAGACAGCTGCCAGCTGAGAGGTCACAGTTGAACTCGTGCCATGAAATGGTCATAAATTATAAATCTTCCAAAGAGTTACAGCTTCTGCTCTTATTTCTGTMTTGTCCTAAATTTCCCAGTTGCACTTGTATTTATTTTGGGCACGTTGTTATCGTCTGCAAAGGTCGCTGAGCGATAGCTGGGCAGAGCTGCACCCAAAGTTTCTCAGTGGTAATTTGGGAAATGCTGTAGATGATGCTCATTGGAAGTCCACACCATCCATTGGAGCTGTTCAAAGCTCTGCCCTTGATGTCAGTGGGATTAGGCCTTGTGAGAATGATTTTGCAGAGTGAATAAATGTTTCTGCGTGGTTCAGAGCTCTGTGATCACGTTGCTTGGTGCAGAAGGAAGCACGTGGAGGCTGGATTTCAACTGGTATAGATCAGTGGAACTCCTTTGAGGAACTGGCACTCAGCACCTTGCCTGATCATGCTCTTCAAAAGGCAATTTTTTTTTTTTCCTGGTAGCATCTGTGCATATCCTTCAGTATTGACCACTTTTGAATACTCGCAGACTAAGTTTAGAATAGCCATTCTGAACTTCTACGAATAGCAGCTGCCCCATTGCTGCTCCAAGCACTGTCTATTTTTAGTGTAGCTGAATTCCCTACAAATTCTTTTAGGGCCTGACTTTTTTTGCTTAAGTGAGTGTCATTGACACCATCTCCCTCTCCTGCTGTTTGCTGTTTCCATTTGTGTGATATCCATGCTGTAGGCACAATTTAATTACTGCTTCTTCACCTGAGCAGAAACACGTGAACTCAGATGAATGGTGGTCAGCAATTCCTGTGCCATCGACAGAAGAGATGAAAACTTGAAGCTGAGTTGGTGTGTTGGGGACCAAGTCCTTTAGGATCTGTATCTTTTATGGACCAAGATCACTGTTTTTTTAATTTAATGTGGGTTCTCTCTGTCTTTGGTCAGGCTTCTGTTTTCTAGATCTGCTTGAAAGCTTCAGTTTCAAAGGTAGAAACACACACTGGGAGCAGCCCAAAGTACTGAGCTGCAAAAGGGAGCTCAAAACTCCTCAAAAGCTTTGAAATACGCTGTGGGGAAGTGTGGTGACCACCCTCCTCAGGAGCACTCCTCAGGAACATTTCCTCACATTTTCCTCAGCCTTTCTGTCACAGGCTGGCTTTGCAAAAAGCAGGTGATAGAAAGGAAACCAGGCATGTAAGGAGGAAGCAAAGAAGACTGGCCTTTTTATTGCCAGTGAAATTTCCTTTGAAGCAAAAATACCAGCTTGCTGGGTGGCATCCACAACCTGATTTTAGCTTTAACCATATGGTAGCACAGCATCAGATTTCTCCCAGCTCATGAAGCTTCCCACCAAGTGCTTTCCAGGTTCCAACATCTGCAGTATTTCTTCCTCTCTCCCTTGGATTTTGGGATACAACATGTTTGCTCTTGCAATTTTTTTTTTTTTTTTTTAGTTTTTCAACATTCCACTTTCTTGATCACCAGCCCYAAGTATGATCTTGATTTCCTTAAGCACTTCTCTTTCTCCTCTGAGAAATTTATGTCTCTTTCTGGCATCTGTCCCCTCTCCTCTCTGCACACTCAGGCGAAGAATTCATTTCATTTTTTTTTCACCTTAAACAATGCCCTTACTACTTGTGTCAATAAATTACTCTTGCCATTTTTAAGAGGCCCTTCTGTCTCCTTCATTACCCTCTCCCCCTGTATGTACCTTAAAAATGTCTTATTTATCTTAGCCCCTGCTTTGATCTTTCCCTGTTCAATTCTCCATCTTTGCCTTTCTTAATTTTTTTTTACACAACTATGCCTTCTGATCTTTACACTCCACTTCTGGACCCCGTATTTTTATACAGAGGTTTTTTTTCAGAAGTTATTTTCTTAATTATAATTAATCCCACTAAATAATGGAATTCACTGTAAACACCTTTTCCAGTATTTCTCTTACTTATTTGAGATTAGCAGCATGCATTTGTGTTTTCCTATTTGCCATTCTGCCTGTCTTTTTTCACTTTCAAAGAAAATAAAGATCACCCATCTATTATTTTCTCATAAGTTTTCAGGGTTAATTTTTTCTGCTCAGTCATTAATTGTAAACCTCATTGCATTACAGATGTGGTTATTTARCAGTTTTTCCATTCAGACCTCAATCTGCAAGTCATTTCCATGGWGCTTTAATGTGTAAAGGATGGTGTGTGATAAATGATGATATTCTTCTGTGCCTGGGATACTGAGAAAGTCTTTTTAAGATGAAAAATGTCCCTTTTTTTCCTGTGTGTAATACCAGGAACAGTAGGACTCTGACCCCAGCTGGAGTGAAAAGACTTATCAGGGATCCAGCCTTACCCTCCACATAAAGCAGTCAATAGCTTTAAATTGAATGCATATAATCATTCTCCCTTATCTTACACTTTCAAAGGGCAGGGTTATCCAAGGAAATGGAAAAAAGTGCTCAGCACAGGTAGCTGAGGGCTGGCACTGTGATGTGGGTGTGTGGAGTGTGAGTGCAGTGATCCAGCCTTTCAGCTGGGGCAGCAAACTTCTCTGATTCACTTTTAAAACTGGGGAATATTTCTCACCTTAGAGGAGGTGCAAGTGATGGAGAGACTCAGATCTTGAGTTAAGGCAAAAGCAGGTTAAAATGGTTTTCCCAAGTTTTCTCAAATTTTTCCAAATTGCTTGTGAAATACCATTGTGATGCATAAAAGAAGAGGCCAATGACAGTTTATCCCTGAGAACTTTTCTTCTATGTCTGTCTCATTGTCTGAAAGAGACTTCTTGTATGTGTCTGATCAGGTCTAAACAATTTCAGAATTAATTTGGGTCGTTGCGGCTGAACTTTAGGCACACACCCTGATCTGACAGGAGTGCTCCTGTCTTGTGTATAAAAAGTTGTTTTCATTTTTTAGTGTGTTTTTTTTTTGTTTGCTTGTTTGTTTTATGGGTTTTTTTAGAAAAATATTTTTTTTGTTGTTGTTGCTTTTTTTTTTGTTTGTTTCAGTTTTCTGACAGTAGTAACTAGGGAAATTTCCCACCCTTGTCCTGTGCATCCTGTCTTAGAACTTTTTTAACATCCCTTCAATWTTCATATGGTTGAAGAGATGCCAAAACTGAATTAAATCTCTCAGAAATCTTTTTTATCCTCCTTTTTTTCAGCTGCTTTGTATTTTTGTCCAGCCCATTCCCCACTCATCCACATTAGGCACTAAGTAATTATAGGATAAACTTCATGGGGGGCATCCAGAGGACCATTTTATATTAAATATATAATAATTCCCATACCCAAGAGCATTTAAAAATATTAGAAAAATAAAAATCTACAAAGAACTTGTTTTCCTTCCACAAAATATAATTATTTACCTCTTCAATTCACAGTCCACTAGATAGTGTGATTATGCAACTAAGCTGGAAGTAGCTGTAGTTGCTATTTTGTTGGAATAATATCAAATTTCCTTCTATGCTTTGCATAGCTGTCACCCAGTGATATGATAGGTCCATGATTTATTGACCTACTAAAAGCACTTTCACTGACTTGTCATAATAAACTTCACTTAAAACATTAAAACATAAAACATTAAAACATAAAATATCAACCAGCAGTTCAAACAGAGATGCCATACAAGCGCTTTCAAATTTAGTTAAACTCTGGTGCAAATCCTGGAAATGAAGACCCCAGCATAAGTTTTCTAGGAGTTGTCATGATGGAATCTGCTGCGTTAAGTAGCAGGAATTATAAATCCAAATGCCTTGAAGTATGAAGCGCTGACAAGAAGCTTGGCTCTGTCTCAAACCCTCATCATTTYTGAAGGTCGTGCTGAGACCATGAAGCTGAACCCAGCTGGAGCAGCAACAATAGATTGGAATTGCCAAAAGTTGCTGGGACTTCCTTTTGTACAAGTTGGTCTTGTAAGACCTGGATGTTGGTGTGTCCCTGTGGCTGTTGGGTTTAGGAGCTGTTTTTGTAAAGCCAGGGAGGCTGGMAATGGCTGTGGTACAGACCATGGCCCAAATCTAACATCAGTGTGACTATTCCCTGCTTGAAGAAGAGTATCTTCASCTCTTTTGATGTTGCTGGATTAATTTGTGGTCGAGTCAGCTGGGTTGTGTAGTAAAAAATAATTCATTTAATCTGAAGTAYACGTCAGTGATGACCAAGAGGAATTCTCTTTCTACTTGAATGCATATATTAGTGTTTTTGCAGGATCTCTGAGTTAAGATGGGAAGATCCACGTTCATTCCATTTCTCCTCAGGGTCAGAGTTCTGTGCAGCAGTGCCAGGGATTTGCAGCATCACCCCACAGGAGCAGCAGTGGTGTGCTRGAGCTGTTCAGTGTAGCTGCTTTCCCATCTCGTGGTGTGAGCTGCACTGATCATGCATTGCTGCCCAGCTTTCTCCTGGAAATCAGCCTGAGCATCACTTGCCAAGCTGAAGAATTTATAAGTTTTCACTTAGCAATACTCTTTTGTTCCTAATYGGTGAGCACTATTGATTTCGAAAGCCTTTTGAAATTAAACCATATCAAAATTCAAGATAGCTTCTCTCAAAGAACTACTTGTTTCACTAAATTGTCAGTATCGTCTGGAAAAATTAAATGATGGGATAGCAAAGCATATTCTCTGTTTTCTTCTCTCACCATTATAATTGCTTTCTTTAATTTCTTTCTCAATAATTTTAGATTGATCATGCCATGACTGTCATCAAGACTGGATATGCAGCTTTRTGAATGATCCAGAAGATGCCAAGGGATTACTGTTTTGGGCATAGTAATCCACAATTCAACATATGTCAGGTTTRCAGACCCTTTCATGTTATCTGATCCATGGAATCCCATGGAGATTTCCTGAGACACTTTAAAACTGATGAGGAAATACTACAAGAAAAATATTCAGGTAACAAATCAGGGATCCACAAATATTTTGTCATTGTGAGATTGCTTGAGACTGGACATACGTGTGTGAAACACTGGTGATGAAAAAATGACAGATGAGTAGTCACAGCTGGAAATATCAGGAAATGGTAACTTCAGTTTTCTCTGGAAGGAGAAAGGGATGTAAAGATTAAATGGTTTACATAAGAGGAAAAAGAAAAATGCAGCTAAACTGTATTTTCTCTCTACCATGTGCAAGCCCATAATGTAATAGTGATAATTGTTTGTGTCTGGAGTTCTTTTGTACTAGTTAAATGGGAAATMGATGATTTTCTGGAAGTATGTTTTCAGAATTTTTGCTTGGGATACTACAARCCAAAGCAGTCATTCAAGGTTGAGTTTTGGAAGACTGTAATTCTCTTTCTTCATTTACAGGCAATGATGATCAACCACCTCTTGCACAGAGATGCCATGGCTAAAACCAATTTGCAACCCTGCATGAAATTAATGACATTTCCATTTTGGACAGATGTCCAAACAGATGCTGGGGAGAAGGTGATAGGGATAAGTGTGTGCAAAGCCTGATGGCAGGAAATACTGCCCATGACCTGCTAAAACATGTTTTCTCCTTCAATTGGACCTGCACACATATTGCAATGTATCCTCGGTGGGTGAGCTGTGTGTGCTGTTGTTGTGCACCTATCTCAGGTACCCTGTCTGGCAGCCAAAGTTCTTGTAGCCTTTCTGGAGAGAAAAGACTTCCCTGGAGATAGGCAAAGAGCTGGATATCCACAGTGAGGAGGCACAGATCTCTGACCTCCTGCTCTGTGACCACTGCACCTTCCTTTCTGTAGCCCAGCTTCAAACATCTATCATAAGATCATCATATATTCTCCATCCTAAAGCTATCACCTTAATTAAGGAGGGTCATCAGAAACACTCCTTTTGCCTGTTCTCATCTTGTCTCTCTTCATTCAGTCTCTTTCACAGGGCTGAGGTCAGCAGCAATGTTTTTATAAGAAAGGCACYATTTCATTCTGGGCATGAAGCCTAATTAATGGGAAATCTAAAATTCCCACCTGGGAACTTGCTGTATTGAGATCCTTAAGCTTCAGGCTTTCCATGGGCAGGGATGCGCTGACTTCTGTGGGAAAGAGAAAAATAGAAGGATGAATGTGTTACCAATTCTTACACCAAGTAACTGGGGGCATTTTTAGATTTCTGAAAAAGCCTTAAATTCACTTTTGGTCAACAGGAAAGAATTTTCAGATAGGTAAATAACACAATCAGTTTATCCACCCAGGGTTTTTTGTGCCCTGAATCCAGATGGAAAGGTAAAAGATAGCTCACAAGTTCTCTTACCTGGGCAGTTGTAATCATACGTTTGATTTAATGTCATACATCATATTTTCATTTCTGTCATGCAGGGAAGAAAAAAGAAGGTTGAGCTGCTTAAATTTAGGAAAATATTACTGTAAAGATTACATTTTTCTATCAGTAGTTGAAAATTGGTTTACTTCTACAGGGTCAGAAGGACAGCCAGGTAAAATCTTGTCCATCAGACCAAAGATTTTTACATGATGCTGTCTCCTTTGCCAAGGTTTCAAGATCTTACCCTTGTTCTGCTCCTTGTTTAGCTGTGTTTGGTGAAACTGTAATTGTCACATGCTGCTAGAGAGGGGGATATTCGTTCCTTTCCTTCCTTTCTTGGTTYTAATAGTAGGAGGATACTTGATTTTATAAAATGTAATTTCATTGACTGCTCTTGTTACCAGGATTGATTATATTGACTTGAGTTGCATGTTATGTTTTCACACTCTTGATTTGAAATATAGTTTTGCTTTTGTATTCCCCCCCCCCCTGCATTCTGAGATTATTTACAGAACATTTTGAGTTAAGATTCTTCTGCATTTGATTTATCAACCACTAGAATTGCTCTGAAATGCTGTCAAAAGTATTCTGAGTACGTGACAGTAACCACTAGAACCGATTGCTGTTGACCTCAGTCATGTCAACTATCATAACCTTCCCTCAGGTTAGAAGGTTGAAGCTGGGAAATACATCTCAGCTTCTTATTCCTGTGTGTCACGTTCTCATTGCAATCCATTTCAATTGTTCATTAGGGAATTGGGATAGCTGAGAATACCACAGTGAATAAATAATAGCAACTAGATGTCTATAGAGAATGATGCTGGTAGCAAAATGCAGGGGCTGTGCCACTGAGCCCTTGGGGTGAAGGAAATTATGAAGATTTCATTTTAGATATGGTGGTGATGCATAAGTTATTTGTGGAAGTGTGTATTTACTTGGATACCATGAGAAATGTACGTGGGGGTAAAGGCTGACATTTTTCAGATTTCGACACTTAGAATTAGGCACTTAACCCTGCATATGTCAAARGATGTAATATGATTTTTTGAGAGCTGATGAATACTGAAATTATTGAAATCTTAGAGTACTCAGTATCTCTGAAAATCAGGCTACTTCTATTGAGCTGCTCAAACAGAGTTTTGGAATAAGATTTTCAGAGACGCTTTAGAGAATGTGAGTAAATGCCACGGCCTCTTTTAAAAACCTTTGCTTGAAGTGTCTGCTTTTAGCTACTTAGGGGGAATTGGAAAAATTATACACACTGTTGTAACTTTTCTCTTATTCATATCAGTGGGAGGATTACCACTGATTTCTGTGGCAGCTGGATTCAGCTGATGAATGCATAAAAACCTGACTTTGAAATTCGACTTAAATCTTAAAAGTCACGACGTCTATTTCTTTGTGAGCACAACTGATGCTGCATTTAAAGAACATTTACCCAGATTCCTCACAAAGGGAATATATAAAAGCCATTTGCGTGGTTCCTCAGCAAAAATAAAACTCTTTAGCAACAATAATTGCAAAATTTGCTTTTGTACAGTTTCTGCTTTTCTTTCTTTATATTGTTTTTCACCCTTTCTCCCGCTTTGTGTTCTGTGACATTTGGAATTCCTTCTCTAGGATGAAGTGCTTGCAAAGACTCTGAGAAGAGATGTGAAATGCTTCAGAAGGAGCTCCTAATAGCCTCAAAGACCA
This sequence comes from Malurus melanocephalus, assembly GCF_030028575.1. Classification (NCBI taxonomy): domain Eukaryota; kingdom Metazoa; phylum Chordata; class Aves; order Passeriformes; family Maluridae; genus Malurus; species Malurus melanocephalus. The sequence continues at coordinate 68,177 of NW_026623847.1, read as the reverse complement.
GATTAGAGGACATATACATACCGTCTGTGTCGTATTAGGTCTCAAGTAAAGTCTTGTTTAAAGTAAAATACCAACTGTCTTTTGAAATGCCATCATTCCCTAAAGTCCTGTTACAGAGCCCTAAATCCCGAATACAGTATCTCTACATCTACAGGCAAAGGACAAAGGGTCAAAGACATAGTTTCTCCTTATTTAAGATTCCTCTTTCATTTTATTACAGGACCCTGGGGTAGACTCTCTCTTCAAGTCCAGTCTTCACCAATCACATGCTAATAACTTCAGCTGAAAGAGGGCTCTACCCTAATGTCATTATCCTCCCAAGCAATGATTGATTGTGTTATAGTATGTTTTTGAAACCTAATTACTGTCTCAGTTTGTATTTGAGCTCATTAATCTTCTAGCCTGTAAATAAGTAAAATTGACTAAATAACTGAATTTCTTTAATGATGGGTTCGAGTTATCTTTGTACCTACTGTTTCTATTAACCTTTTTCTTGCCA
>NW_026623847.1:42820-67492 GCF_030028575.1 Malurus melanocephalus | reverse complement strand
GAATGCATCGCTGATACTGAATGGACAGACCCAGCCTGGCTGCAGCCTCCCCACCCTCCTATAAGAAGCAAAAGCTTCATGGACTGGATCCTTGCCACTGCTGACAAATAAATGAAGGCTCTGGCAGTATCCAGGCTAAGCTTGTGGAACAAATATCCAGGAAAAACAAGCATGACCACCAGCTTCAGCACAAGCAGAAACATATGGCAACTTCATCTCCTTGTTTTGGTTCCCTCTAGTAAACTGATTTAATCTACAGATACCCATACCTATTTAAATTCTCTTTCTACATGCCAGTCAGGAAGCAAGGAGAGGGTGATTGATTATTTTCATTTATTGGGAAACACTTAGATAGCCTGGACAATGGGGACTTTATAAGCACCCAGGTGGACAGGACATCGCCAGATGTGTGAGCTGTGACTCCAGGCCCTGATGAGAGACTTCAATTTGATCTGTGTCTTGCCAAAGCACTTAAGCACATGCTTATCTCTAGATATATGAATGGTCCCTTGAGAATGCCCATGTGCTTAAAGTTCGGCATGCATTTAAGTGCTTTACTGGAGCGGGCTCCTGAGTCTTGCTGGGGATAATTAAGTCATGCCGAAAGCTATTTTACTGCCACATTTTCTTTCTGGTTCACAGGATGAGAAAATCCATTTTCATCAAAATACCAAGTGGATCATTTTTAACCTGATTATTTGTTAAAGGATTCGTGTCATTAAGGAGAGCTTTGCTCCTTCCTTCCATTCAGTGGTGCCTATATTTTAATACCTCCTCTTCTATTGCTTAGCAGTGAGCTATGCTGTAATTGAGCCAAACTCTACTTATATACCTGGCAGTGCTAATGAAAGGTGATGACCTTTGGCCACTCCTTCAGTAATGAACCTCTCTACAGTAGGACCAGATGGTGCTTTCACTTCCAAGGGTGCAACATTACTGAGGTTATGCAGGTGCAAGTGTATTTCTGGAAAGGTTTCCTGCCCGGRGGAGTGGCGCAGTGGGATTGGTAGCCAGAGGCAGAAAATAGCCTTAGGGGGATAAATGTAAAAGAAACATACTCAGAAAATGGAATTTTTTTTTTTTTGTGCAGTTTTGGTGTTATGCAGCAAAGACTAAGTGGTTACAGCCATAGTGCTGCTCTCTGTGTTGTGGGTAGGAGCTTGTACACTTTTATGGTTTGTGGGCAAACACTGCTTAGAAATATAAGAATCAAAAAAAACTCAACAAGTCAGTATGGCTATGCATGTGATAACTTGGAGTTTTCTTTGCAACCCCAGTGAAGTGAAGGATTAAAGGGACGAATGGGGAAAACTCTGGATTGAGAACCTGAAAAAGTAGAATTGGTCCATCCTTGGACTGAGCAACCTACTTTCCCACAGATGTGGCCAGAAGTGTTGGAATCAATGTCCAAAATCTCATGTGGGGTGAAGGGAGGATGGAAGCACCATRTCTGACTGAATCCTTGGTGTCTCCTGTGTTGGGGTGATTCAGCCTCCAGCCTCCTGATAAAAACAAGCATGTTCTGCTTCATTTCCTGTTTTGGAAAATGTGGGTTGAATGCTAAAAGGCTAATTGCACATTGTTTTTAAAAATTAGTTTGATAATTCATCATATTGTAATTAAACTAATTAGAACACTATTCATTTMCAACCACCTTAATTAGGCCTCAACTTGGCAGGGAGCCCATGAGACCAAAATGTTGCAATTTGTTAAACAATCGAAAGACTTTGATAACAAATGACTGTATTCAGCTACATTTTAGTTAATAAGATTTATATATTAATCTAGTTATACTTTGCTCCCTAAGAATCTGGCAGAGCTTGCAGGTCTTCTGATCCCCCTACGAAATTCCTGAGTTAAAACGACTGGAAACTTTTCCCAAGCTAACAGACCTTCCTGACTTTTGCATTGTAGTATGCTGAGAATGTAATTTGTAAGACTGAAATTATTTTTTTTATAAAATTATTTTTCTCATTTTTTTTTTTAAATAGAGTAAACAGTTTTCAAAGTAAAACAGCCAGTTTGTGGAGCAGAWGCAAGCTGGGGCTGTAGGATGGGAGTGTTTTGGGGTGTCCGGCGCTCTGGGTTTGCTTTTGGGGGCGCTGTTGGATCAGGCTGCACTATTTCAGTTTCACAGCACAGGAGATTCCCTTTGTACCCTTTTTGGACTCCTGGCCCTTGTCATATCACGGTGACAAATGCTTGACGAGGGCATGAGCTGGCACCCCAAACTCACGTGAGAGGTGGAGGACTTGCGCGGTGGTTGGTTYATCAGTGGTGAATTTCCCTGCATGCTCCCTTTGACAGCATAATGAAGTGATAATTACCTAAATGAATAAATGTTGATGGCTGAGATAAATATCCGCATTCCCTTAATCTATTTTCCTCTGAAATTACTAAAGGAAATTTGGCTTTAATGGGAGGTATATGTCAATTTTTACAAATGATTGTAAATCTGTTTAGAGAGAACTTAGATGAGTCAGTCTCTGTTTCAGCAGTAAAAGTTATTGATGTATGAAGCCATAAGATGGACCAGAAAAATTGAACTAGATATTGTAATAATTATGTTTCTCAGTGTCACTACCTTTTGCAACATCTGGTTTGTTTCTGTTCTTTCCACATCCTGCAGATGTTGCTGAACACATGAAAAACACTGACGAGAGAATATTTTAGTCAAGAAGCAATTTCAGTGAATATTATAAAAGGGTATCCTCTTAACTCTCCAGAAGTTGAGTAAGCAAAGACTTCTAGTTTCATTGCTAGTAAAGATCAGATCAATAAGCAAATGTTCCAGGGGCCCTCTAAAAGTGTCAGGAATAATCTGCTSTGCATGAAATAGAAAAGTATCTGGAAACAGTATGAAGTAATAAATCCAGATGGAGTCTGATTCTGATACCCTTCCCAAGCCTTACTCCTTAAATAGTCGTACTGATATTAGAGACTTGTGTTCAAGCTGCTGATGTGGGATTTCCTCTTTGCCCACCTGGTTCATATGGCACGGGAAAGTAAGATTAAGGAAATGTAAAAAGCCAACATACAAACAATTTTTACACTGTGTTTCTGGGTTGTGTAGCTCACTGATGGTCCAGGTCTTGAATTTTGTCTGTCCATCTGCATCACCAGCATCTGTCCAGTCTGTTGGATGGAGGATTGTCCGGACACCAGGGCACAGGACAGTGCCCAGGACAGCTCAGGGATCCACAGTCTCTTGCTGTAGAGATGGGAAGGGTGTCCTGTTTTGTGCTTTACCTTAGCAAATCAGTTTGCTGAAGCTGCCCTTAAATTTTAAATAGTCCTAAAATAGTTAATCAGAGGTTGCTGACTGGTTTTCCAYCCTGTTTTGCCTGTTGATCATTCTCCCATGAGTCTAGGCACCTTTCTGAGCCCCAGGGAATATTCTAGAAAATATATAGATATATAATATTCTAGAAAATATTCCCAAGGGCTCTGTGCTGCACAAGGTCTGCACAGCAACCTGGAGATCTCAGAGTAACTCATCATCTCCTCTCACTGGTGTCAGAGGGAGACAAACTCCTTCCTCTTGCCACTTCCACAAAATATAGATGGCAAAGGAGAAACCTTGAGAACATGGAAACTGATGGTAAATTCCTGCTGTTTTCTCAGTGGCTTGGGCTTAGCTTCAGACATTGCATGCTGAAATGAGAAAGAGTGATGAGAAGGGTGACTGAAGCAGTCTAAAATGARTGAGAAGAGTTGGGGATGTGAAAAAGACTGAGGGAGGAAAAGGCTTCCCTATGTTATAGCTCTTTGTCAGGGAGAAATAGGGCATTATGAAGAAGATGCTGGAAGAGTTCTGCTGGGATTTAGCAAATAGAACAGGAATGGGCAGGCTGCAGAAAATACTTCTGACATACCCTGGCCATTGGTGTGGTCCCTCTGAGTGTAATTCAGGGCTGAATTTAAAAATGGGTGCCTGGAAGATAGGCTGAGTGCCTGAAACCGACTTCAGCTGTCCCTGCTGCCATAGAAAAATCTTCTTCAAAGTCTTCTCCTTTTATGCAGATGAGCATAAATTAATGGTTGTTTTYCAGCAAAGAAGCAGCAATAGATGGGAAGGTGCATAAACAGGTGCACTGTTTCTCTCCTCCCCTCTTGAGCAGCTCATTTTAATATACACCAGTTATTGCTGTGCATAATAATGAACATCTGTCAAATGCTTTCCAGAGTGTGTGAAAATCCACCTTTGGAGCTAAAAAGCAGGCGAGCTGCGTAGTAGCTGTGCTGCTCCCTGTATTGCCAGTGAAGCTTCTCCAAGTTGAAATCTCTCCAGTTCACACTCCAGGCCTCTATTTTCTGGTCAAATTGTTATTTCTCTGCACAAAACATGAGGGGGATCCAGTGACCACCAGTTCCCCTGATGTAATTTCATAGAAATCTCTGAGTGCCCTTGAGTCCAAGGTCCTGGAGAGCCCCAGTTCTGGAGGTGATGGCTTCATGCCAGGAATGATTGAGGTCCCCTAKGTCAAATTCTCCCTCCAGATAGATCCATTGCAACCCTAATAAAGGAAATGAGGTTGCCAGGGTGTGGTTGGAGACAGAATTTGGCCATATTTGAAGTGTGTGGAGTGACTCCAGGATGAGATCAAGAATTGGCCTCTCCCTTCAGCCTCCCCTTCAATATTAGTCCTTTATATAACGCAGCATACATTGCCTCACGCTTGCATTCCTGCAGCAGAGGCTGGGTCCAAAGCCCTCTAAAGAAGTTCAGAGTTTTCCTTTTGGAGGCTAGATCAGGTTACCAGACAAGACACACCATCCAACTGCAATAAACTTGTTCCTCAGCTGTATTTTTGTTCAGACAAATCTCAGACTTAATGCTCTCAGTTGAATTTGAAAACTTTTTTTTTTTTTTTTCTTTTACTTTGCACCACTGGGAAGTAAAAAAGAGATAGAAAAAATGCTCCCAAAAGAAACCCCAAAAACTTAGCTGTGAGAGCCTGTATTTGCTTGGTGATGCTTTGCAGAGGTCGTAGGGATTAATGAAAAACATGATTAGAACAACATCAGTCTGGGGGCCCCACTTTGGCACCGAAGGATCCATTTGGGTATATCATGTTGCATTATGTGATGTAAGAATGTGGGCTAGTGTAATCAAAATGTAACTGCAATCCTTACCAAAAACACCTGTTTAACCTCAGCTAACCCGGGAAGAGAATGTCAGATTTTTTATTTCCTTACTTGAGCATCAGAGGTGTGGTGGTGAAAGCACAATAATGAAGCTTCTGTTTGTAGGTCCTGGAAATGGAAGTATTTAGAGCTTTTGCCCAGTCTGTCCCAAAATATATTTTATGTTCCTTAGTTATGTGATTACTTAACTTAGTTATGTGCTTGGGAAGACTGCTGGAGTGAGGGAAATGGAGTCTGAGGATGGAAATATTTAATCTGTGATTTGATAAACTGTGGCTAGTGGCAGTATGAGCTGCTTTTGGCCCAAGAACAGAGGGCTGTAAAGTACCAAGGAAGCAGCAAAGTCTTTTGGCACCTTTTGAGGAAAAACTGGTTTGAAAATGGAGYGGTGAATTATGATCAGGGCTCGGAACCCAGATCTGAGTAGAAATTGCCAATTTTATCACTTTGCCCAGAGAGCCCTTGGAATCATTCCCTTGGTGATAAATGCTGAGTAGCTGCCAAAGCAGGGTGGCAGCATAGCAAAGAATAAATGTCCTGATAGTTCAGATATCACTGTGAGACTGAAGAGAAAAAAAATCTCACTTTCTATTCTGCTACAAACTTCTTTTTCTTTTCCNTTTTTTTTTGTGAGATTAGGCAAATTATTATTTCTCTTGATTTTAGCTCTCTGGAGATTAGTTTTTAGTTGAAGTCAGTCACTGAAATTCCTTCTTTCTTCWGTGATTCATCCTGCTAATGCAGTCCCTTGAGTACAGGATAATTTATGTTCTGAAGACATTTCTCAGTTGGAGCATGTATAACTACCTGAGATGAGATGAGATGAGATGCTGTGAGCTTTTAGTTGGCTMAGATGAGGTGAGATGATTCATGGCACCCCAGCTGATTGCTTCTACAGAGCAAGATCCCCACACTTGTTTCAGCAGTGTGACTAYTTGTAAGAGTAAATATGTTAAATTTTACAAGGAGCAACTTTCAAAGAGCCTAGATAAGGCAGTGTTTCAGAAGTTAGTGGGAAGAACTCACTTGGTTTTTTATAATTCCCAAAGAAGGATGAAAAGTCACAAAGATTCTTCAGAGGTTTTTTTTTTTTTTTTCCATTTCTGTGTAGTCCAATGCCCTCCTTCACTTGCAGTGACATTGGTGTTGAATTCCTGCTTGTACCTTGAGCAACCCAACCCCTTTTTGTTGGGCTGTGCTGGGAAATTTAAACTTCTCACTGCCTTGTATGAGATCAGGAGTCCTGGAGGAGCTTTCAGGTGTCAGGGTGTTGACCTGAGAGCTCCAGAGCAGGATGCAGGTGGCTCAGTGARGACACATGGACCTGCAGCTGAGGTACATCCTGAACTGGTGATAAATCAACAAGCTTTAGGGACTCCAGCAGAGCTATTGCCTTGTTTCCAGTCCAAAGAACCCAGTGGATRTATGGTACTTTTTCACATCCAAACAGAATTGTGAGTGAAGTGTCAGAGCTGTTGTGAGGGAAAAGGTGTAGTTTTGGAAGGGAAATCAAAAAGGGGTTTCTGAGACAATGCCAGACAAGTAAGAGATGCTGTGTTTTAAAGATTTGAAGAAGCTGTTCTGGCAAAAGGGCTCAGAAGTGAAAGGCCACACACAAATCTGTCATGAGGGGCAGCAAACTCCAGTGTGCCCAAATCGCTGGTTTGTCATACTCCAGCTCTGATGGATGACCTCCTGGGGCATATTCTGCTTAAATATATCATAAAACCTTTTACAGAGCTGGATAAAAAATAAAAGGAACTTTGGCATGAACCAAATGAACAAAATAGTTCAAAATACCCCAYGCCACCAGCAGCCCGTGCTGTAGGGGAAAGTGTACAGTGTGWTGTGGATTTGGTACATGGAGTCAGKGCATTTCCTCTCTGTGCTGATTTAACCAGCATCACATAAATCACTCATTCCCACAGGCATTAAACTGACAATATTTTTTAGCAGCTTACCAATTGTATTTACTTTTTTTTTTTTTAAATCAAAGCAAGGTGAAACAAGATTCCGTGCTATGCTGATGTCTTGTTTCTGGAAATAGTTTATCTTGAGACAGACATGAGTATATTGAGTTCTCCACAGGCTTGTCAAGGCAAATACTTGTCAGTGGCTTAAATATTTTCATGAATATTAGGGAATCATGAATATTAGGGAACAATCTTGCAAGAAGGATAAGARTGCCCCTTTCCCTCAGCCCACAAAACCTGGAGGGACTAGTTACATTTGGAAACTTAATGCCCCTACAATTAGGGAAGAAGAAACATGACTGACTGTTTAGAAAAGGCACCTTTGGGTAACATATCAGCAGACCCACAGATTCATTGCAAAAGTGAAATCTGAAAAAAAACCAACTAAAGGTCTCAACTTGCTGCTCCTCTTCCATGAAAACAGTTTATATCAATGGAGACACCCCATAGTTCTTCAGCCTAGAAAGGGAGGGCCTATGGAAATTCACAGCAGCCAAAAAGCCCAATACTGAAACTTCTTTAATATGATCAGACTTGTTCTTAGCCCTGAGACATAAATATCCAGCRCATTACACCTTTGATTTACTATTATGCACATATCAGAGCAACAGTGGTCCTTCTGAATTATGCATTCTCTTAACAGAACATTAAACCTTATGGAGAGATGGAGTGGCCCAACACACAGCTATTATCCTGACAGAGGGGRGGGTGAGATCAAGAGTAATGCTCCCAAGCTACAGAAACTCTGAGTTTTTGTTGGATTGCATGAATGAGCATCATAAATAGCACTTTGTTCCTTCTCGTTAATAAATAGTGTTTAGATTGCTCGCAAGAAACCTGATAGATGGCTCATCAAGAGGAACAGAAGGGATTRTTATTTGACATAAAAGAACAACAACATCCCTGAGTCCTGGAACTTGCCGTGGAACTGCTAAATGCAGGCAGCAGAACTGTGCCTTGGCTTCTGAGAACAAAGAACATTATTTTAATAACTTCAAAATCCATTTGTTATTAGTTCTTCATATCAAATCATGACCAAAAGTTACTACAGTACTGTAGGAAATCAAGTTTGATTTTGTAATATAGTCAAATGAGTACTTTGGAGTGCTATGTCTAAGATCAATAAGGAAGCGGTAACTACATTTGCTGTCATATRATGATATTGATGTAAAAACATAATGGTCAAAATTATAAAATCGATTTCATAATTTAATCAGAAATGTTTATTGATACTATTAAAGCTGAATTCAATAGCTCCTGATATCCAGTTAATTTCTCATCTGTCAGAAAAACATATTGAAATGTTCTTTCTTTTAAATGCTTGGAGTAAATTCATTGAAAAAAACCAAAAAAAACTAGCAGCAACCTGTGGCTGGAAGGGGCAGAGGATGGTAGATGGGGAGAGGCATGAAGGTTTTCTAATGTTTTATTCAAAATGCTTTTAGTTTTGTAGAGCTTATGAAGCCTGTGTTCCATTTGTGCACACATGAGGTGGTGGGTCCAGGCTGTGCTGTAAAATCCTGGGATTCTGTGGATACTCCTCCAGTCAGTGCTGAGGATGGGAACCAATGCAGATTTAAGGAACAAAACCTTAAATGCCTTTGCTCTTGTGCCCCAATGTAGCCAATGTTTGGGCTAAATCCTACAATGTGGTGTATGGAGCAGGAAAGGTGGCCTCAGAGCAGCTCCACAAGTGAGGGTAGCCTGTGCAGGTGGAAGGAAGGAAAAGGCAGGCTGGAAGTTGATGGGAATGGATTATATGGATTATATGGATTATATCTACCCTGTGGATATGACATGTTTTGTTCTGGGCCGTTCTCTTCATGATGCTCTTATGGAGATGTCTCTGAGCACACAGGGCAAAGGTACCACCAGGGCTAGAAAAGACACAGCCCCACTGTGAAAATTAGGGCCACCACTGAGGTAGTTCTTTAGGAACAAGAACAAGAGGAAAAAGTTTTTTTTAAAAAAAAATTATAAATAGAAAAATAAGAAATTGGATTTTTGTGTGATTGGAATTGACTGATATAGAGAAGATTTCATGGACCACATGAGTCTGAAAGCTGGAGAAACGATAGTTAAGACTGCCTAATTCTCTGTGGACTGTATGCATAATAGAATAAATCCATTAATCGTGGGCAGCAATACTGAATATGAACTTCATTATGGAGCTGAAACTGAGGTCACCCCTGGACGGGTTATTTTAATGGTTTTTTTCATATGGTACTTCTGTTTTTTAAATGCTTCATTTTAAAAGAAGCCATCTGGTGAGAAATATTCTGTTTTATCAAAGCATTTTTGCATTCCAAAGAAATTAGTTGCTTTGTAAAAGGTAAACCTTTTTAGCTCTTCTTTCTCTATTGAGGTGTGTGAGATTATAGGTCTTGCATTTGAGTATATATTTTAAATTGATMAGTATAAATTATTGATGGAGTAATTTATTTTTATTTTTACTTTTACATAGGTAGTCCAAGATGAGTACTTTTTCTAAGGCGGTACAAAAGAATTTACTGTGATGGAAAAGTACATTTTCACTCTTTGAAGTCAATGTGAGTGACATGCATTTGTCAGATACCAGGAACAGATCTAGATATGCACAAATTCATTTATATGGAGATTCATGTTTCTCATGACTTTAAATTCTGTATGARGCTACTTTGCATAGCCCAGAAACCAGTTCATTCCATGTCTCTAAGCTGACTGCAAATAAAACACCCTCCTAAACATGCCTTACTATGGCTTTCGAGGCACTCTGCAAGGATGGAGACCAGATTTTATAACTGGCACAACACAGTGTTGAGAACCAAAATCACAATATATAAATCAATTTATAGGAAGCCATTTTTGGTAGACGAAATATAGTTCTGGTTACTCTTGAAATTCAGTCTGAACACTTAACTTTGCTACAAGTTTTCTGTAGTCCCCAACCTAAACTTTCAGAGTAGGTTTAGATTATATATTCAGAAGGAATTTTTCCTTGTGTGGGTGGTGGGGCCCTGGCACAGGTTGCCCAAAGAAGGTGGGATGGTACCCCACCCCTGAAAGCGTTCAAGGCCAGGCTGGATGGGTTTATCAGTATTTATCAGTATGGAATCAAATAATCTTTTCTCTTTCCTACCCCAAACAGTGATAAGAGCAAGCCTGAGCAACCTACCTGTTTCAAGGTTTGTGAAGTAAGGGGTTTTTAATATGACAGAGAAGAAGATAGATGAGGCATTCTTCAAAGTGGAAAGAAATTTAAGTCACTAAATCACACACACAGAGCAAGTGTTCCTTTCTCTAACATTTCCAGAAATTCCTCATTGTCCTTGAAATGTGACCCTTGAATCTGATATCATGATTTCTTTTTCTCTGCAGATTTACGTGAAGGATTTATATTCAATTTGGAGAGTGAGACCATTTCTTGAGAACGTAGGCTCATTCTCCTAGATTTGCACAGGCTCATTTTACTGGACTTGAGCCTTTTAAAACTGTGAGTCCAAGTCTGTTCTGTGGAAGTGCCAGTACACTCCTCAGCTAATGGAGAAAATTAAGAACTGCCAGAAGGTGCATTCCTTCTCCAAGGAATTGTAGGATGGGATGTACCATCCTTAGAAAGCTCTCATTTTTCTGTTGTGGAAGGAGTGTAGAGAAAGAGATTAGATACAATTCTGACTTTTGTGTGTTTGTARGAGAACCAAGTGACCACCGATTTTGGATGTATGCAAATCCAAAAATCTTGTAAGCTGGCAATAAATGAACTACAAAGTCCAGAAGATTTTGATACCTATTAAAATGGGATTGTCTGCCTCAGTGTTTAAAGCTTTTCTAAGAGATTTAACTGCATGAGTGCAACCAATTAATTCAAGATTAAACTATGGACTAAACAGGGTTTAGGTATTTTCCTCACTTCASTGTTGTTTGTCTTAGTGCTAATTGCTTGTCCATCTTTTAATTTCCTTCAACATAAATAATGATGATAATGTATACATCATAAAGGTCTTCTGTAATGTAATTCTGGAAGAATTATTGGTTGCTAGATTAGTTTTGGATTGAGCTACTTTTGAGAAATAGGAATGACAAGACTTGTTTTCACAAGACAAGTGGCTGAGCCTTTGATATCTGATTTGGAACATTTATCTATACACACATATCAGTAAAGCAATTTGTATCCACTTCGTAGCTGAGAAACTGGCATATTTTATGGCTGATATAATTAATTTAGAAACTGACTTACCAGATTGTCCTGTGTACACTAGAGAGGAATGGGGCTGCTGTACTGTGCCAGGATGGGGGAAGAATGGAGACTTATTCTTGGAAATGTTCCGATGTTTTGGAGAAGCATTTAGAGAAGCCACAGGAATGCCAGGATTAAGAGCCTGAATGCAGAATAAAAGCTTAAGGAGATGGTGATGGATTTCTTAGTTGTTTTATTAAGATCACATACTGTGCTATATTTAGTACARGTTACCATCGTTTCCAAAATTTGCAGTCATATCTGGGAAGGGACTGAATGAAAAGGGCTGTGAGATGAAACTAAGTYGAAAAAGGATATGAAGATTGGCTAAAAACTTCAGTCTTATGAAAGAATAATATATGTTTGTAAGCTATGTAAGATCCAAAATCCTATACCCAAATCTACACTTCTATCATGGTGTCATAAAGCCCATAACAATTTTTGGTTCTTTGTCTACTCCATGAAAATGCAGTACTGATGCATTTTGCTGTGCAAATGTGGTAGACTGAGGTCATGGAGATACTATCAGATCCTTCATCACCCTGCAACCAGGCAAATAAAATGTGAAAGTCAGTTTTCAAAGCCCAAATCTCTAAAATATCACAAGGGTTTCTGAGATTTAAAGCTTGAAGTTTCTAGCTCTTAGCCAAATGCCTTGTGCTGCACTGTTAACATTTGTTRGTTGGCAGCAAAAAKGCCACCTGCAGCAATGAGGACAACTTTGYSTTTTCTTCTTCCATTAGTCYATGACAAAGTGTGAAATCTGCCATAACTTAACCGTAAGTACCCCTTTAGATCTGTTTCTTCCTGCAAGAAGCACATTTGGTGTCACAATACAACTTGGGAGTGGTGCTAAATCTTAATTATCTGCAGCTAATTTGGTGGTCAAGCCCAAAACAACCCASGAGTTGAGATAGATAAATTTGTGGATATTTATGTGGGTCATCTTTCCTAAAACAAAACAAACAAATTTGTCAGAGGCATCCTGMAACTTTTTTTGGAAGAGCTGAAGAAAATGACAAAAAATATTTTGGTTGGGTGTTCATTTTCTGGACCTGTAACGTTATAAAGTTAGAAGAAGCAATGTTAATGCATGATTAGTCTGGCAGCCTTGAAAGATAAAAGAAAAGGTTCTTATTCAAAAGATTGACTTCAATTTGAAGCTATCATTTGAGTTTTTGGGGAGATTTTCCTCATTTAATAAATTAAACACCCAGGAATTAATTCCTTTTAACCTTAACCCAGGCTCTGTCTACAGCTGGTGGGAGAAAAAYGACGATTTCCACGGAATGGTAAATCTGTATTGTCCTTGACAGTTGTTTTAGGATGGGCTGAACCATACACTGAAGATAGTTATCCCTCTCTGCTGGCTACAGGCAGCTCTGATAAGAGCTCTTGATGGCTCATGTGGATGCAGTGTGTCCTCCTGCAGTGATTCTATCTCTGATTCAAAACATCTGCTTTTAATAATCCAAAGCAAAAAAAAACCTCTCACCCTTCTTAAGTGTTCCTATTAATTAGGTGTGAAAAATTACTTTTTGGATCAGTTCACTATCACTTAAAGGTTGTTTAACCACCTCTGAATGACCTAAGGCATATTAACCATGAGAGAGCAAGTGGGAAGAGGGAAACAGAAATACCACCTTTTGAAGTATGAAAGAACAGCATGAAAATAGTCCTTTCTCTTTTGGTTTAATATTTGCTTTTGTTCATCTTTTGAACTTGCAAATTTCRTCAAACAATCTGTCAGCACTTGTATGGTGAACAGAGCCCTTTAGCAGTAACAGTAAAAGGAAGCCACCAGTAGCTGGTCCTGCTTGTAATTTAAAGCATATCCTTCCATCCACTCACATGGGTAGGACTTTTCTCCATCCTCACTGAACACCCACGGGTCTGTGAAAGGATTTTTTACCTCTGTCATTACATGGATGTGAGTGACCCAGCAGAAAGCAGCCATATATGCAGGCAGCCAGAATTTGAGCTGTGTCTCCTTCACCTGGTCAGTGCAGAGTGCCTCGAAAAACCACTCAGGTCCATGTAAGGTCCTAAGCAGGAAGCTGCCTAGAGCTAATTAATAGGAAACATAGGTAAAATTGTGAATTAGGAGAGATTTTCAACAACAAGCAATTCTGACCATGTTGAGAACAGTGTTTCAGAAATAAATTGTGGAAAAAAAACAAGCTAAGGGAGGTGTTCACCTGCACCAAGTRCTTTCCTGGATCCCACAAAAGAATGGGTTTAGTCCTGATAACTTAATTCAAAGGAGTGACACCAGCATCACAGTGTCCAGAATCCTATTAATGGCCCATTTCAGGTACTGAAAACATGTTTTGCAAATGCTTTGTAAACCTGTGACAGTTTCTAAGTTCATCATTGCAGTAAATAATAGTAAATAAACCAATTCAGTAACTGAGGGTGGGGGGATGGYTGTGCATTGCTTCTTTTCATGGGGAGTTCCTGTGTCTGAATATCATAAATCACAAAATATTTCAGCAAGGTGACCAAATGGTTTTGCTTAACTTGAAGTTTCCTGAGCTCTTCTATTTGTTAGAGGAGTCCTTAAGATGACATTCTGTTTCTCTTACTTGGCAATTTAGCAGTGTTTTGTTCCTTAAAGGGTGTTATCATCTTCTGGTTATGCTCTGTTCCTCTTGTAGTACTAAGATATTACTTTTCTGGAAAAGTGTTTGCAATTATCACAGAACWAGGAGATACAGGCAAAACAAGTGTTTTGATTCACCACAGAGTTTAGGATCTTTGTGGTAAAAGTTCCCAAATTACTAAATCAATCCATCTAGTCCTCTGCCCAGAGCAGAGGAAAAGGAAAGGAAAGATTTCATCTTTCTGGGTAGGTACTTTTTAAACTTACAAATCCCTAGGGCTGAAAATTTTAACATGTGCTCGTATTTCCCGGGCAATCAAATTCGATTCTGCACTCTTAGGATTAAAAATTTGTTGCTATTGTGTGTCCTGAATCTCTCAGATTTTTTTTTTTTTTTATCCCTATAACCTGTAGTTTATCCCATCTGGACATCCAAACCCCCACCTCCTCCCCCAGATAATTCTGTTTGTTTGTTTTTCTGTTTGTTTGTTTGCTTTTCCCCTGACAAGTTCTTTGTTTCACAAGGTTGTCTCAATTCCTTTTTTGCATGTGACTGCTTGACTCCTCTTTGTCCAAAGTCAGAGCACCTCTGCTGTGAAGACAGACTGAGAGAAKTTGGGATTATCCAGCCTGGAGAAGAGCTCAGAGCCCCTTCCAGYTCCTAAAGAGGAGATGAGATACTGGAGAAGGGCATGGAATGATTAACAGGACAAGGGGGAGTGGCTTTAAACTGAAAAAGGGCAGGTGTAGATTAGGTTTTAGRAGGAAATTCTTGACTGTGAGCGTGGTGAGGCACTGGGACATGTTGTCTAGAGCAGCTGTGGGTGCCTCATCCCTKGAAGTGTTTGAGGCCAGTTTGGATGGGGCTTTGAACAACCTGGTCTAGTGCAAGGTGTACCTGCCCATGGCAGGGGGTTGGAACGAGATGAATTTTAATGTCCCTTTCAATCCAAACCATTCTGTGATACTATTAATTAACTCAATATGAGACACTCAGTGTCAAGGACGACACCTCATTCATCTGCAGATCTTATGTAATGAAAAAGTTCCTGTCTCCTTATTTATCTTTGTAAATATGGTATTCTCCAGACGTGGAGAGATACCAAGAGCTGATCCTGCTTTTTTGGTGGTAAGAAAATGTGCTACATTTTTAGAGTTCCAAAAAGAGACCTGCAAGGATTTATTGCTGCTAAAAGCCTGCCCGCCTGCCTATGCAGCAGTTTGAAGAATGAATCTTCTGCTCGTGAAAATGTGATCCTTTATGAGAAAGAGAAAACTGTGATCTGGTGTTCTGGTTTGGAGCTCTTTTTTTTTTTCAGTTTCTTTTGACTGTCAAGAAACGAGTACGTACTTTAATTACATCTGGCCTTTTTACAACATGACTAAGCTGTCCAACAGATGTCTGCTTTGGGTCTGAACAGCATGAACACATGACAGGGAGGCAAACAATAATCCYGAGGAGTTTCATCCCTCTTGCTTTTCACACAGATTTGGTCACACTGTACCAAACGCCTGTTCAAGTCTTTTATTCTTTTGGAAGAGTAATATTGCCAACAAGTACRTTCTGAATCTGATCTTCTCTCATGACTTCCAAAGAATAAAGCCCTCCACAGGAAAGTGTCCTCAGATCGCATCTAATTGCCACTCATAACCTGATGATGTGCACCAGCAGCAAAGCTTTAWAGGCTCCACTCCAGCAGAAATCCTTAAGGAGAACTAGGAAATGGATACCATCAGGCCAGAGTTGGAGGACTGGAAATAATTTACCCATAACTCTTGATTTAATCTGTCTGTCTGTTCAAATTCATCTCTCATCTAATCAATCTGAACAAGAGGACTGAAATCCTGGAAATAGTGTGTTTATTAGTCCTAAAAAAAAAAAAAAAATAATAAAAGAAGCCCTGGAAATGTGTGTTTTAACAAGTTGTTGAGTTAGCAATTCTTTCTTACTCTACAGCCCAGCCCTGCCACACATACTGTAACTTTCATCTCCAGCCAGAAAACTTCAAAGTCCTTCTGAGGTCAAGGGCAGTGTGGCAACATGTATTAAATCAAGAGTTCCCAGATTAGCGTACATTCTCGGATGTGGACAGGGACTGCAGTGTGTGATGGTATTATAGAAACTAGACTGGCCTAGGCACTTGGAGAGATTAAGGATTTGGGGATGTATCAGCCTGCAGAGTGGAGAAGGTTAGATTTGGTTGTGTTTTTTTTGTTTTCATTACTACAATATAAAGAGCAGAAGGCACCTACGTGTCGTCCTGTGGCTTTCTGTGTTAGATCTGCTCGTGGGTGAAATTCATGTGAGGGTGCTGCACAACCCAACTGCTAAACAAAACCCTCTCAAAGCAGGGCAAGGAAACAGTTCTTTTCCAAATGTACCTTTATCAGAAACATAATGAAAACATGGTTTATAAGGTGAAAGAGTCGTCTGTGGTAATAGTAATAACCTTGCAGCAATGCTGAGTTGCTTGGTTTTGTGACCACATCTAGTTTTTGTTCTGTTTGATAAAATCTCATTTTCTGTTCACAACCATCATGTTCTTTCTGTCCYGAGAATGGAATGCAAGCTAGTCCCTGCCTGATGTATTTCTGCTCAGAGCAGGCACTTAGCTTTATTAGGCAGCAATAACAGTTGTCACTTCTCCTTCAAGCACGTTGGAAAGAAACATAATAAAAAATCTACCTTTTCTTGCTACAGAAACAAAACCAAAGCCTTGTAGCAATTGGTAAGGATTTACCCTTTATCAGATGCACTAATATTCTGAAATTGTTTACCGTAGAATTAACAAAAATCATGGCAGTAAGAGTTTTTTGCCAAAACAGATTTGCATTTGAATCAACAAAATAATACGCATGTAAAGCCTGTTTTTAGCCTTTGAAAATACCCGTGTTTAAAAAAAGGTTTTAAGTAAGATTTTCATTTCTGTAGCCTCTCTCTAGGCTCAGTAGAGATAAACAGAGGGAGGCAGCTTGACTTTTGGGTGCAATAAATTGTTTTTTTGAATCTGATCTTGACGCTTCAGTGAAGTGCACACAGTTCAGCGTGGTTTATTTGGTTAAAGAAACACACTGCCAACACACTGGCATACGTGCAGGGGATGTGGAGCACCTGACTGCTTTGGGTGTGCAACTGCACACCTTTTTCATAAAATTATAGAAAGGATAGGGAAGAAAAATCTTCATATTATGTAACTGAATCTGCAGTGAATCTAGTTCCCWGTGAATCTATGTTCCCAGTATTCCTACAAATGTCATAAGGTGGTATATCCTTCTACTAGACATTCCTAATATTTATTTTGAAAWGCTCTTTTCAAATCCCACTTCCAAATTTCCACAGGAACTTTGATTCTCAGGGTGAGCTTAGTAAACTAAAGAGAGGCAATAAAATTAATTTGTGTGACTGGTAACTCGGCTGGAGTTTCAAATATCCAATCTGATTGCCCCAAACTGCCAGGGAACTAATTTGGAATGTTCATTTCTCATAAAACATCTCTTTTCAAATGAATCACCCTCTTAGCTTCAGGTTGATGCTGTTCTTGCTGTTCTTCAGGTTTCCCATCCCCCTTTTGGCTGCTGCTAATTTAGTATAGGTGCCAATCTGTCATTAATGAGAGGGGACACAAAAACACGATTCAAGTGAACTTACATAATATTTCTGAATTTCAGCTWAAGCATGGTTTAGATTTTCAGCCCGGATTCAGGTAGTTTCTGATTTTGTCAAATAAATTACCTCATTGCTGAATAAAATCGCTATCTTGCTTCATCAGCATTGCTCTGTGAAAGAAAAAAAAAAAAAAAGAAATTAATCAGATTTCCTGCTGTTCCAGGATGATTTTTTTAATACCAAAAGGGCTTAGTCAATTTTCAGGACTAACTACTTGCAAAATGTCAGTTTAATAAAGCAGCCTCATTGCTGGAACTTGGCACAAAAAGAAAAGCTGAAGCAATGTAAAAATTTATTTAGATGAACTTAAAGCAAAAGGAGGGGAGGAGGGGATGGCAGTCCTGGCTGTTTCTGAATGCCCTTGATTTCTTGAACATCTGAGTCAACTGAGGCTACTCAGCATTTTTGGTTTTTTAAATTCTTCATGGACAGAAATCAGGAAGAATTTTGGCATGCTGGAAATGATAGACTGAGCAGCCAGTCCTCAGCCCATCCAAACTGTCCATTCTGCAGAACAGATTTTAATCTCAGTGTGCTGAAAGTCCATGACAACCACTGTCAGCAGAGGCATCTTTGGTGACCATCTTTGCAGTATTGCACTTCAAACTTCCCTGCTTTAAATCTACCCATTGATAAAAGGTTTGGATATAAAGTTTGACACAAGTTCTCTCACACATTTCATGTTGATAGAGAGTTTGCTACAGTTGAAATAGTTGAAAAGAAATAATTTTTTTTAAAAATTGCTGTAAAACTCAGTGTTTTAAATTTCTTATTCTGAAGTAAAGTCTCAAGTCCAAAATACATCAAAGTGTAGCCTATTAAATATTAGAAGGGCCAAAATAGAATCAAAATGAGAAAATACCTTGAAAAGACATGGAGAGTAGTGCTAATGTTTTAATTGGTCCTTTCAAATGATTTTGCTTTTTTTTTTTATTTTATGAAGAAAGACCATTCCATTCTTGGTCAGCTCCAGAAGATATTTCTTTTCATCTCTTTGCTCAGGTACCATTCTGGCCAATATTGGCCTTGCTAGAGTTCCACGTAGGGCAGGAAAATATTGATGCCAAGCCACAGCTCCTCCCAGAGCTCTGTCCCTCTAAAATCTGCTTGTGTAAGGTGAAYGCTTAGCTTTCCCAAACTTCCTTGTCTTAGGCTTCCTTAAAGCTGCTAAATGAAGGCGATGAGGATGGAGAATTCRGTTTTGCGTGCATGTTGTTTGGCATGAAAAGCTCTCTCACCTGCCWTTCATCAGAAATAGTCACCAGCTGCTCCCAGGCTAAGGTTACAGTGTCATTGGGAGGTCTTTAGCATGAGAGGGAGAAAAAGGTCTTTGCCAAGATGTAAAAAAAATGGAGTACAGTGAAATGGAAAACTTCCCTTGATAGTGAGCACATTATCTAAGCATCTTATTACAAATTACTGAGAGCCTTTTTAGCTATTTTTTWAATGTCTTAAGGGGATTTAACTAATTAGGCACAAAGTCTTATGCTCGGGATTTATTCAATCATATTTTTTCACTTAAAGTATGGCAATTCCCCTGYTTTTTCATGTTCTGGTGGTCATTTGTAGATGAGGCAGATTTAGCTGAGTGGAACCCAGCTGCAGTCACTAATAATGTTCAGCATTAGTGACTTTGTGTGCTTGCTGTGCTCAAGTTCCATGTTGGAGTCAGCTGAAAACCTCTGTTYGTGTTAGTGTGGAGCTTTTCTGCTTGGGCTGACACTCACACAGCATTGGTACAGCTGTTGGATCAGATTTTGGGTATGGCAGCAGGCAAGGTTGGGTCACCAACGCTGATCTTCCTCCTTTGCTCAGAGAACAGGAGCCCCACACTTGTCTGACAGTGCAGAGTTGGAAATCCTGAAAAACTCCAGCTTGAAGTGGAAAAGAAGCAGCAGCTCAAGAACCTTGAAGGCAACAGGTCCAGCAGGTCCCTTTACAAAACAAAGTGGAGTATCTCAGTTAAGGATCTTCCCTCAAACATTCCCAGTGGGAGGCTCAGTTTGGAATTGGATCYGATGCCTTTGGAGAACACTTTGCCTCTCTTGCTGGTACTGCAACACACAGAGAAACACTGAGCAGTTCCTGCACTGGGCACAACCACCTTAAATCACACAGTGTCCTATGAAGGGTCATTAAGAATTGAACACCTATTGCCTGTGGATTTTCATGACAAATTTTACATATATTGAGCTCTGTGAATGGATTGAAAACCGGTTTTAATCTGACAGCTCCCTCTGTTTTCATTGAGGGCTCTGTGGTCCCTCACACATTTCCACAGAGATCTTTGAAGCAGGATCATGCAGCAGCAGAACATAAAGGATGCACCAGAGAATTCTGTGTGCCTTCAGCCTCCTGGGTCTGCCACGAGGTGGGAGAAGCAGCTTTGCAAACTAATACCCAAAGTCACAGAAACTAATCTGTCCTTGCTCACATGTCTGTGTGTGAAAATCCACACTGTGTTCAGGAGTGCAGAAATACAGAAACATAATGTTATATGAAACCATTTGTCTTTAGTTTGTTGCCATTGGGTCTTACATCTAAAAGCTTCTTGAGGAGCACTTGTTCTTGAAGAGTCAAGTGCATGTAGCTGTACTTTCATTTCAGGGTAAGCCAGTTCAAATAACWTAAAAAGCTGTTAATACCCAAATCCTTAGGTGATCCAGACTCGTATGTGGTGAATTTTGCAATTGTTTTTTTGATGAGGCATAAACTCCTCCAATAGAAAGGGAACTTTGTAAGTCTGTCTTTGGTTTCTGCCTAGYGGTTAACTCAGAAAYCTGACTGTGTTCACCCAAAYGTTGTYTTGCATCCTTTCAGCAAATTTTCAWCCCYTCACCTACTTGAGTTTCTACARAACTTCATTTYGTGTAAGGTAGACMTTGCTGAAACATTTATTYAACTCCCAGTTTTGGTTAATTTAATTCAGAAAACCAAGCTGCAAAAGCACTAAAATCTCACTGCTCTTGACTTTTACAGAACACATTGCGTGATATCTCAACCAACCAGAATAATCTGGCGCCAACTATGTTTGACTTACTGTCCTACTAAAAGTTGTACAGGAAAAATCAATATCTGTTTTGTTTCACGGTAGAAGATCTCAGCATTTTGCAGCCTAACATATATTTTAGTGGTTTCATTGCGCCACTAAAGGTCAAGTACCATATCTGTGCCTGTGATTTCCTGTACTGCTTTAAAGCACAGCCAGGGCCTGTAACTCTTTAAGCTCTTTAAGGTCACAATCCTGTTCTACTGAAACAAATGGAGGTGGTTTGGGATGAACTGCAAAAACAAAATAATTCGTGCAGTATRTTTGTGACCTCTTAAGCTTTTCTTCATATTTTTCTCATTTTCACACATAATATCTAGCAATGATTCTATAAACTATGTGCTTAATAGCTCATGGCAAAGCTCATTCTATTACTTACAGAACCAGGGCCTTGGATAGCAGGAAGGGGAGATCTGAGTGGTAGCAAATTGTGTTTGCATTAGGTATTTCTTAATTTCTTAATTTAATAAATATTGCAGTTGTTTTCAAGGAATTTCAAATCTCACATATTTTTTTAGTGCTGTTTCCTGACTCAATTCGTATTCCATTTTATAAGCAGTATTGTAACTGGCTTGTAATATWCACATTTCCCACCAATTCCATTTGTCTGTTCCCTGATACATTTTATTTTCTTATTAGGAACTTAGCTAGTGAGGTATTTGACACCACAATAACCCATAGAGTGAATTCCAGACAAATTTATAAAAATCAGATAAACCCCACACTTGTTTACCAACCACTTTTGCATTTTATTGACATTTCTGGTTCTGTCTGTTCTCATTCCTATTTGCTGTAATAAAGGTTTTATGCTCCTTGATTTATTTGGTGCAGAGTACCACTATGCATATGAAAGGCACAATATAAATCAATCAATAATAAGTTAACATTTCACTTTATGACCTCTTAAGCATCAAAACACAAAGTCTCTGTTGACTGACAGATGTTAAATAAAGCACTACACAAACACACCGTGCCACACCGCTTGTTACTTACTTGATGCAATTGAACTGCAGGCTTGCGGGTGGCATGACAAGAGTTTGACATCTCTTGTCCCATCTTTTACTTTTAAACTGTGCCTTGTAAATCAATTTCTCTTATAACTCTCCTAAAAGACTGCTTTGTCCAATGCAGTTGGTGCAGTGTCAATATCAGCAGGATCCCATTCCCCTTAGCTTCTCTGAGCTGTGTAGGACACGCACATCTCACAATTTGCTCTCCCTTCTCCTAAAGCATCTATGGATGCTTGCAGGAATCTATATTTTTGTTGAGAAGCCTGTAATTCTTAGAGTGATCCCTRAGCCTTATTTAATGCTGCAAAGCACTACAGGAAAGGGAGTTGAACTTTAATGTCTGCAAGGGAGAAAGTAATAACTTTCCCCATCTCTTCTGTAAGTGACTTGGGCTATGTGATGAATACAGAACCTTCAGTCACAAGGTTTTCTTGATATTATACACTTGTAGTAAATGAGGTTAGAACCTTTAAAATATAGCATTTAGTAATGTACTGGAAATAGCTTCTTCTCTWTTCCTTTAAAGGTCACCGCATTTGCTTTTCAGTTGTAATTTTAGTTTGGGCCTCTGTAGAGAAGAACTAAGAATGGGTTTGGCAATGTTCTCTCAGTTTCCCCAAGACTGAAAATAAAACTGCATGGGCCATTCATATATAGTGAAAGAGTGTGTATTGGTATATTTGTATACAGAAAATATTCAAGTTTGGGAGTAAGTTACTTGACCAAATAATTAGTACAAAACCCAGAGAAATAATCAGTTTATTATCCACCAGTTTATTATCTGCATTATCCCGCCAAACTTTCTTAGCATGACTTCACTCCTTTCTAGCTCTATGAGCTCACAGATCTCCAGCTTCTCCAGCCAAAGAACTTTCCTGTTTCTGATTTTTGCTTAATAATATTCCCTTGCTATATATATGTATATAGTAAAAAAAAAAAAAAAAAAAAAAAAAAAAGACGTGCATTTCTGTAATTATTTCAGTGTTCAGTGTTAGATGTTTGAAGATGGGTGTCAGAAACATCTATGGAGTACAGGCTGGGGGAGGTATTGTCTCACCTGAAATGACACAGATGGGAAGCACCTGCAGAGGAACACTTTAGTTTCTTTTTCCTGGCTGTAGCAAAGCCACACAGGCTCAGATCCTACCAATACTGAGGCCCTGAATTCTAACTCCTAAGATTAGGAGCCACAGCAGCAGAAAGGGGCTGTGGTGCTGCAGGTCATTGTTTCAATACCCAAGTTCAACAGATTCCTCCGAGCTGCTGTTGTGACCCTGGGTTCAGGTGCCTTTGCTCTCAGCATGYGGAATGGCTGGAAGCTGAGAAGAGGATGTAATTTTTTTCTTTTCCTGAAACAAGTCCTGAGCTGTAATATTTTTTACACATGAACTTGTATTTTGAGGCTCACCCAAGGCTTATAAAACAAATGCCTTTTTTAAGGCACATAAATCAATTTGGATGGCAGCTGGATTTTCCCAGGACAATATTCATATTCAGTGACTGAGAGGATTTATTCTCTGTTTACATTTRTGAGATTTGGCAACAGTTAATGGAAGTAGAAAAGTCAGCTCTCTTCCTTTAAAGCAGGTAACTATATCTCTTTGGCTGATCAAGATTTACAAACATCTTCCCAGTTGATTTATTCATGTTAACATTACTACTGGTCTATTTTGAAASTCAGAAGAATGATGCCAATTTAAATTTTTCTAAATGAAGAGGGAGAATTGGTTTTGTCAGCTACCAGCTAGTAACTGTCCAAATAGTGTGTTTGGGGGTTTCTCTGGTCCATTTTGAGGATGGTTTGGCCTGGTTTATATTAACTGAAGGACTCAGAGCTACATTTTGTGAAGTGAGTGCTGAGAACACCCTGATAGTTTAGGTGTCCAGCTTAGACATCTGGTTTTCAGCTTTCAGTACTCAGTATGTGGAAATCCCCTCTCTTTTGGGTGTCTCTGCTTGAGCTTCAAGTTGAAATACTCCAATCATTAGTAATGCTTTCTGCTAAATCCATTCTCTCATTAGAAATTCTCTTTGCTTTAAAAGCATCTGCGCTTGGAAGCTGTGCTGGACCCTCTACAGCAGGGTGCTCACAGTAGCTGAGGTTTTGGATTAGCCCTTGAGCTGATGTGGAAGGTGATAGACTGGATCAGGTTGTGTTTCAAAACCCATCAGTGTGGCAGATGACTGTCAGCAAGACAGCAAGACAAACCATACCCCAACATGGTGGGGAGAAAGCTTCACTCTGAATGCTGTGTCACCTCATTCAAGGCTTGTACTTTTCTCTAGCTTGAGGTGATTCCCCAAAACTTCAGATCGGTGTCAGATCCTCAAAGATCTCATGGAATGAAGGCACTGTCATTTCTGTGACATTTTTTTGAGAACACCATGCACTCCACTGTCTGATGTGTCTTTATGGATCTGATGCAGAGTATTGAAGGAGATCTTGTAGACCCTCAGTTTTCCAGACCCACACTGAGAGACAACAGTTTACATCTCTGCTTTCCTGGATGGTTTTCTCTGCTAAGTTCTGTTTTGGTTTATGTGCTCTGCATGCAAACTGACTTTRGAAATACACCTGATTAATTACCTTAGTGCATTTGCTGGGCGAGGCATTTCACAAATATGCTAAAGATCCAATTACCACTTAAAAAAGGCCCTTAGCCATTGATCCTGCCCTTCTAAAAAACTCTGCGCCACAGCCGGATCACAAGCCACTTTAGAAATAAAATACCATCATATATTCTSCTTTGCATCTGTAGAGAACTTGCAACCTGAAGACAAATTTCTTTGCCAGCTTCTCGACTGGAAGAGCTAACCCTGCTTGCCATCCCTCACTGTGTGAGTGCTGTCTKCCTCCCAGCTCAGAGGGGCTGTAGAATATATTATTCCATTAACACTTGTCTGTACTCCGTACTCTGCATATTAGAGCAACTGAGGAGATCAATTATCTTCAGCTGGGGATACTAAGCCTTATTATGTCTTTTTTTTTTTTTTTTTTTTTTTTTTT